>NW_022631129.1:740025-743120 GCF_010015895.1 Lontra canadensis | reverse complement strand
GATGACATGATCTTATATGTAGAATATTCTTTTTTTTTAATTTTTTTAATTAATTTTATTTTTTTAAAACATATATTTTTATCCCCAGGGGTACAAGTCTGTGAATCGCCAGGTTGACACATTTCACAGCACCACCATAGCACATACCCTCCCCAATGTCCATAACCCCACGCCCCCTCTCCTAACCCCCCTCCCCCCATCAACCCTCAGTTAGTTTTGTGAGATTAAGAGTCACTTATGGTTTGTCTCCCTCCCAATCCCATCTTGTTTCATTTACTCTTCTCCTACCCCATTAACCCCCCATGTTGCATCTCCTCTCCCTCATATCAGGGAGATCATATGATAGTTGTCTTTCTCCGATTGACTTATTTCGCTAAGCATGATACCCTCTAGTTCCATCCATGTCGTCGCAAATGGCAAGATTTCATTTCTTTTGATGGCTGCATAGTATTCCATTGTGTATATATATCACTTCTTCTTTATCCATTCATCTGTTGATGCACATCTAGGTTCTTTCCATAGTTTGGCTATTGTAGACATTGCTGCTATAAACATTCGGGTGCACGTGCCCCTTTGGGTCACTACGTTTGTATCTTTAGGATAAATACCCAGAAGTGCAATTGCTGGTCATAGGGTAGTTCTATTTTCAACATTTTGAGGAACCTCCATGCTGTTTTCCAGAGTGGTTGCACCAGCTTGCATTCCCACCAACAGTGTAGGAGGGTTCCCCTGTCTCCGCATCCTCGCCAGCATCTGTCATTTCCTGACTTGTTCATTTTAGCCATTCTGACTGGTGTGAGGTGATATCTCATTGTGGTTTTGATTTGTATTTCCCTGATGCCGAGTGATATGGAGCACTTTTTCATGTGTCTGTTGGCCAACTGGATGTCTTCTTTGCAGAAATGTCTGTCCCTGTCCTCTGCCCATTTCTTGATTGGATCATTTGTTCTTTGGGTGTTGAGTTTGCTAAGTTCGTTATAGATTTTGGACACTAGCCCTTTATCTGATATGTCATTTGCAAATATCTTCTCCCATTCTGTCAGTTGTCTTTTGGTTTTGTTAACTGTTTCCTCTGCTGTGCAAAAGCTTTTGATCTTGATGAAATCCTAATAGTTCATTTTTGCCCTTGCTTCCCTTGCCTTTGGCGATGTTCCTAGGAAGACGATGCTGTGGCTGAGGTCAAAGAGGTTGCTGCCTGTGTTCTCCTCAAGGATTTTGATGGATTCCTTTCTCACATTGAGGTCCTTCATTCATTTTGAGTCTATTTTTGTGTGTGGTGTAAGGATATGATCCATTTTCATTTTTCTGCATGTGGCTGTCCAATTTTCCCAACATCATTTATTGAAGAGGCTGTCTTTTTTCCATTGGACATACTTTCCTGCTTTGTCGAAGATTAGTTGACCATAGAGTTGAGGGTCTATTTCTGGGCTCTCTATTCTGTTCCATTGATCTATGTGTCTGTTTTTGTGCCAGTACCATGCTGTCTTGATGATGACAGCTTTGTAATAGAGCTTGAAGTCCGGAATTGTGATGCCACCAACTTTGGCTTTCTTTTTCAATATTCCTTTGGCTATTCGAGGTCTTTTCTGGTTCCATATAAATTTTAGGATTATTTGTTCCATTTCTTTGAAAAAAAATGGATGGTACTTTGATAGGAATTGCATTAAATGTGTAGATTGCTTTAGGTAGCATAGACATTTTCACAATATTTATTCTTCCAATCCAGGAGCATGGAATATTTTTCCATTTCTTTGTGTCTTCCTCAATTTCTTTCATGAGTACTTTATAGTTTTCTGAGTATAGATTCTTAGCCTCTTTGGTTAGGTTTATTCCTAGGTATCTTATAGTTTTGGGTGCAATTGTAAATGGGATTGACTCCGTAATTTCTCTTTCTTCTGTCTTGATGTTGGTGTAGAGAACTGCAACTGATTTCTGTGCATTGATTTTATATCCTGACACTTTACTGAATTCCTGTACAAGTTCTAGCAGTTTTGGAGTCGAGTCTTTTGGGTTTTCCACATATAGTATCATATCATCTGCAAAGAGTGATAGTTTGACTTCTTCTTTGCCGATTTGGATGTCTTTAATTTCCTTTTGTTGTCTGATTGCTGAGGCTTGGACTTTTAGTACTATGTTGAATAGCAGTGGTGATAACAGACATCCCTGCCATTATCGGAAAAGCTTTCCTTAGCGGAAAAGCTTTCAGTTTTTCTCCATTGAGAATGATATTTGTGGTGGGTTTTTCAAAGATGGCTTTGATAATATTGAGGTATGTGTCCTCTATCCCTACACTTTGAAGAGTTTTGATCAGGAAGGGATGCTGTACTTTGTGAAATGCTTTTTCAGCATCTATGGAGAGTATCATATGGTTCTTGTTCTTTCTTTCAATAATGTGTTGTATCACATTAATTGATTTGCAGATGTTGAACCAGCCTTGCAGCCCTGGAATAAATCCCACTTGGTCGTGGTGAATCATCCTTTTAATGTACTGTTGAATCCTACTGGCTAGTATTTTGGTGAGAATTTTTGCATCTGTGCTCATCAAGGATATTGGTCTGTAGTTCTCTTTTTTGATGGGATCCTTGTCTGGTTTGGGGATCAAGGTGATGCTGGCCTCATAAAATGAGTTTGGAAGTTTTCCTTCCATTTCTATTTTTTGGAACAGTTTCAGGAGAATAGGAATTAGTTCTTCTTTAAATGTTTGGTAGAATTTCCCCTGGAAGCCGTCTGGCCCTGGGCTTTTGTTTGTTTGGAGATTTTTGATGACTGCTTCAGTCTCCTTACTGGTTATGGGTCTGTTCAGGCTTCTATTTCTTCCTGGTTCAGTTGTGATAGTTTATATGTCTCCAGGAATGCATCCATTTCTTCCAGATTGTCAAATTTGTTGGTGTAGAGTTGCTCATAGTATGTTCTTATAATTGTATTTCTTTGGTGTTAGTTGTGATCTCTCCTCTTTCATTCATGATATTATTTATTTGGGTCCCTTCTCTTTTCTTTTTGATAAGTCTGGCCAGGGGTTTATCAATCTTATTAAAGAACCAGCTCCTAGTTTCGTTAATTTGTTCTATTGGTTTTTTTTTTTTTTTTTTTTTTTG
>NW_022631129.1:579434-739925 GCF_010015895.1 Lontra canadensis | reverse complement strand
TTTTTTTTTTTTTTTTTTTTTTGGTTTCTATTTCATTGATTTCCGCTCTGATCTTTATGATTTCTCTTCTCCTGCTGGGTTTAGGGTTTCTTTCTTTTTCTTTCTCCAGCTCCTTGAGGTGTAGGGTTAGGTTGTGTACCTGAGACCTTTCTTGTTTCTTGAGAAAGGCTTGTACTGCTATATATTTTCCTCTCAGGACTGCCTTTGTTGTGTCCCACAGATTTTGAACTGTTGTGTTTTCATTATCATTTGTTTCCATGAATTTTTTCAATTCTTCTTTAATTTCCTGGTTGACCCATTCATTCTTTAGAATGATGCTGTTTAGTCTCCGTGTATTTGGGTTCTTTCCAAATTTCCTCTTGTGATTGAGTTCTAGCTTCAGAGCACTGTGGTCTGAAAATATGCAGGGAATGATCCCAATCTTTTGATACCGGTTGAGACCTGATTTAGGACCGAGGATGTGATCTATTCTGGAGAATGTTCCATGTGCACTAGAGAAGAATGTGTATTCTGTTGCTTTGGGATGAAATGTTCTGAATATATCTGTGATGTCCATCTGGTCCAGTGTGTCATTTAAGGCCTTTACTTCCTTGTTGATCTTTTGCTTGGATGATCTGTCCATTTCAGTGAGGGGAGTGTTAAAGTCCCCTACTATTATTGTATTATTGTTGATGTGTTTCTTTGATTTTGTTATTAATTGATTTATATAGTTGGCTGCTCCCACGTTAGGGGCATAGATATTTAAAATTGTTAGATCTTCTTGTTGGACAGATCCTTTAAGTATGACATAGTGTCCTTCCTCATCTCTTATTATAGTCTTTGGCTTAAAATCTAATTGATCTGATATAAGGATTGCCACTCCTGCTTTCTTCTGATGTCCATTAGCATGGTAAATTCTTTTCCACCCCCTCACTTTAAATCTGAAAGTGTCTTCGGGTTTAAAATGAGTTTCTTGTAGGCAACATATAGATGGGTTTTGTTTTTTTATCCATTTTGATACCCTGTATCTTTTGATTGGGGCATTTAGCCCATTAACATTCAGGGTAACTATTGAGAGATATGAATTTAGTGCCATTGTATTGCCTGTAAGGTGACTGTTATTGTATATTGTCTCTGTTCCTTTCTGATCTACTACTTTTAGGGTCTCTCTTTGCTTAGAGGACCCCTTTCAATATTTCCTGTAGAGCTGGTTTGGTGTTTGCAAATTATTTCAGTTTTTGTTTGTCCTGGAAGCTTTTAATCTCTCCTTCTATTTTCAATGATAGCCTAGCTGGATATAGTATTCTTGGCTGCATGTTTTTCTCGTTTAGTGCTCTGAATATATCATGCCAGCTCTTTCTGGCCTGCCAGTTCTCTGTGGGTAAGTCTGCTGCCAATCTAATATTTTTACAGACTTCTATGTTATGTTGTATGTTACAGACTTCTTTTCCCGGGCTGCTTTCAGGATTTTCTCTTTGTCACTAAGACTTGTAAATTTTACTATTAGGTGACATGGTGTGGACCTATTCTTATTGATTTTGAGGGGGGTTATCTGAACCTCCTGGATTTTGATGCTTGTTCCCTTTGCCATATTGGGGAAATTCTCTCCAATAATTCTCTCCAATATATCTTCTGCTCCCCTCTCTCTTTCTTCTTCTTCTGGAATCCCAATTATTCTAATGTTGTTTCATCTTATGGTGTCACTTATCTCTCAAATTCTCCCCTCGTGGTCCAGTAGCTGTTTGTCCCTCTTTTGCTCAGCTTCTTTATTCTCTGTCATTTGGTCTTCTATGTCACTAATTCTTTCTTCTGCCTCATTTATCCTAGCAGTGAGAGCCTCCATTTTTTGATTACACCTCATTAATAGCTTTTTTTATTTCAACTTGGTTAGATTTTAGTTCTTTTATTTCTCCAGAAAGGGCTTTTATCTCTCCAGAGAGGGTTTCTCTAATATCTTCCATGCCTTTTTTGAGCCTGGCTCGAACCTTGAGAATTGTCATTCTGAACTCTAGATCTGACATATTACCAATGTCTGTATTGATTAGGTCCCTAGCCTTTGGTACTGCTTCTTGTTCTTTTTTTTTTTTGTGGTGAATTTTTCCACCTTGTCATTTTGTCCAGATAAGAGTATATGAAGGAGCAAGTAAAATACTAAAAGGGTGGCAACAACCCCAGGAAAATATGCTTTAACCAAATCAGAAGAGATCCCAAATCATGAGGGGGGAGAAAGGGGATAAAAAGAGGTTCAGAAAGAAAAAAAAAATGAAACAATTAAAAGAAAACAAATAAGGAAAAAATATAAAAAGGAAATATATATATATATATATATATATATATATATTAGGTAAACTAGTTAAAAAAGTTAAAAAAGAAAAGGGTAAAAGTTAAAAAAAATTTAGAAGAAGAGAAAAAAATTGAAAAAGAAAAAAATATTAAATCAACTGCAAGGCTAAAGAATCATGGGGAGAAAGCCATGAGCTCCGTGCTTTGCTTTCTCCTCCTCCGGAATTCTGCTGCTCTCCTTGGTATCGAAACTGCACTCCTTGGTAGGTGAACTTGGTCCTGGCTGGATTTCTTGTTGATCTTCAGGGGGAGGGGCCTGTTGTAGTGATTCTCAAGTGTCTTTGCCCCAGGCGGAGTTGCACCGCCCTTACCAGGGGCCGGGCTGAGTAATCCGCTTGGATTTGCTTTTGGGAGCTTTTGTTTCCTGAAAGCTTTCTGTAGAGTTCCAGAGGACAGGAGTGAAGATGGCGGCCTCCCAGTCTCTGGCCCGGAGGAGCCGAGAGGCCGGGGCCCCACTCCTCAGTGCACCCTCAGAGAACAGCGCCCAATTACTCCCGTCACCCTGGCCTCTGGCCGCGCTCTGAGCTCACCGAGCCTGCGACCAGTTCAAGGTAACCCCAAGTTTAGAGCTCACTCCTCGGCTCTGTCTCTGTAGCCAGCTTCCCCGTTCTAATACCTGTAAGCTCTGCGACAGACACCCCCAATCCTTCTGTGACCCTGTGGGATCTGAGGCCATGCTGACCCCGCGTGGTCTTCACCCCGGTTAAGCCTCTGGAGCGATGTCCCTCAGCAGAACAGACTTTTAAAAGTCCTGATTTTGTGCTCTGTTGCTCCGCCGCTTGCTGGGAGCCAGCCCCTCCCCCCGCGGTCTATCTTCCCGTCGCTTTGGATTCACTTCTCCACTAGTCCTATCTTCCAGAAAGTGGTTGATTTTCTGTTTCTAGAATTGCTGTTCTTCTTCTCTTCGATCTCCCATTGGATTTGTAGGTGTTTGCAATCTTTAGATAAGCTATCTAGCTGATCTCCCGCTACCCGAAGTATTCTCAACCTGCTACTTCTCTGCCATCTTGACTCCTCCCCCATATGTAGAATATTCTAGATTATACACACATGCATGCACACACACACAACTGTTAGAACTAATAAATTCAAATTCAGCAAAGTTGGAAGATACTAAATCAACACGCAATAGAATATTCATACAGATGAAATTTTACACAGTAGTGTAACTGGATGTACTACAGCCAAACAAAGCAATATGGGTAAGTGTTAGGTACATAATGTTGACTGAAGAAAGGAATTCATGGAAGAATACATATAAGATGTAACTTCTATAAAGCTTAAAAATAAGCTTGTTTAGGATACTTTTACATGGCTTTAGATAGAATAAATAAAGAGATGGGGTGAGAGAGAGAGATGTGTATACACAAACACACACACAGAGGAATTATAAATACAAAGTTCCAGGAAGTAGTCCCCATATTAGGAAGCAAAGGGATCAGGCAAAAGAGGTGCCAATTGGTTTATGAAAATTAAACTTCATAACTTACTGATATTCACTCATATGTGGAATATAAGAAATAATGAAGATGATCATGGGGGATTAAAAAGTAACTTACTGACATGTCACATATATTATTTAGTCTACATAAAATATTACATGCTATTTAATTTTATTTTTTATTTAAATTCAATCAGTCAACATATAGTAAACCATTAGTTTCAGATGCAGTGTTCAATAATTTATCAGTTGTGTATAACTACTTTATTTTATTTTTTTAAAAGATTTTATTTATTTTTGAAAGAGAGAGAGATCACATGCAGGCAGAGAGGCAGGCAGAGAGAAAGAGGGAAGCAGGCTCCCTATTGAGCAGAAAGCCCAATGTGGGGCTCAATCCCAGGACCCTCAGTTCATGACCTGAGCCAAAGGCAGAGGCTTAACCCACTGAGCCACCCAGGCACCCGTTTTCTTTTTTTTTTTTTTTTAAGATTTTATTTATTTAACTATATTTTATTTTTTAAAAGATTTTGTTTCTTTATTTAACAGAGAGAATGAAACAGCAGAGGGAGAAGGAGAAGCAGACTCCCCTCTGAGCAGGGAGCCGAAAGTGGGACCTGATTCCAGGACTCTGGGATCACAACCTGAGCCAAAGGCAGATGCTTCACTAACTGAGCCACTCAGGCACCCCCATATAGCTATTTTAAAGGAAAAATGAATTTATCAGTTGTAACAGAAGGGAATTTATACACAGAAAAGAAATAACATAGAGATGATCAGATAGAAAATTGGAATTCAAAAAATGGTAAGATGGAAAACTGTACTGATATCCTGAAATAGAGAATGAAAATAATATATTTTCATAATATATTTAAAATATGTATCTCATAATATTTTCAAGTAACTGATTGTTTCCACTTATCATTCCTAGTTAGTCTAGGAAATAATTATTTTTAAAAGCCTCCTAAAACCAAGCAAGTCAAAGGGGAAAATAGGTATTACAGAACCACTTAAGTCTCAAATGAGTCACCAAACCAAGAGGTCCTGTACATCATGCAGAAGTAGAAAAAGGGAATTTTCAAAATTCATTCTTTATAAATAAATAGTCCTTTGACTTTGTTTGCCAACATAATGTTCATGTTAATCTTTGTTTAAACAACTAGTTTTGCTACAGATGGTGCGACTCGATATTAAAAAGAATTTCTAGATACTGTTTAAAAATTTTCCCATAATATGTGTAAGTACAGTTAACACAAGAATGTTAAATATGAATGGATATTACTCATCACACAAAGGGTTAACAGGATACCCAACGACTTGGGGAAGTCTTTTTGACAGAGATTTACCAGGATAATTTAAGGATTTACTTGAATTAAAAACAATCAGATGCATTTAAGATTCAATTTGAATTATTTCCCCCAAGAAAAATAGTTCAAATAGCTAGTTGGCCTGGTGGTGTGATTTTTGCAGTTTACAGTTCAGGTCTGTAGTTTAAAAAGATGGGCTTGCAACAGTCAGGTGGTGACTGGGCCCAGTGAGGCATACAAAGTAGACATATTAGTAATAAAGCCAAGCATGCATGGTTGTCCTTAGCCAGCTTGCAGCAGAAGCTGGTGATTGTTCAGTATATGCCCCCAAAAAATCACAATAAAAAAGAGTGATGCCCATTTTTTCCAGGGTTAACACAAATGTAGCAAGATAAAAGTGCTGGTCCTTGGGCTAAGTAATACTTTGGACATAAAAGATGCAATCCCTTTTTTTCAAAGCAGATGGTTAGAATGGGAAAGACTTCCATTTAGAAAAATCATTGCAGTATAAAAAGTGTTAAAATCTCAACCAAATAAGCAAAAAAATCCGTTTTGGAAAGATTTTTTTAATCAGAAAAAAACCTGTGAGAGGAAATCAGACTAACATTCACTCCAATTGGCTGGAAAATTCAGAAAATAATCATTAACATTGGATAGGCTTATGACAGGTCTGGTTTTTGAAGAGATAAGTCATTTCTATTGCCTAAAAAAACAAAAGTATACTCCTCCCAAAACAAACCAGAGAGACTTATGTGTTTTCAAGGGAGATGATATAAGACTCCACGTTAATGAAAGGAATATGGGCCCTGAGAAAAAAAGCTAGATTTTCTCTTTCATAGTCATCTTTTCCCAGATATACCAATGAACGTGTGAGTCCAAGGATAAAAAAAAACAGCATTGTTAATAGGAATACAGATTAACTGTAAGTGCCTTAATATATTACCATATGAAACATAAGATCATTATTATTTTGATGGTTAGACAGCTCTCTGGAAGACCATTTTATACTTTTTGTTAATATTTTTGATACTGTGTGTGCATGCATACCATATGCTCAGCAGTGATATCCCATATAAGAAAAAAGAAGTCTATTTTTAACAAACTTTTCTGACCTACCTTTAATTTGAAATCAACAAGATATTCAAGTGTACATGGCAGATTTAGTCCCTATCTCATGTTCCTAGATAGACCCTGCTGGCAACATATTTTATAGTCTATTTCCTAAGCTCTTCTTAGAAAACTGCCTGGATAGAGGAGATACTCATTCTGGTGGCCTAGAGCAGACACATGGATTAGAAACATCACAGAGAATGATGGACTGTGCCAAATTTCTCTATGCACCGCAATTCTCTCCCCTGTGTGTGACATACATTTGAATAATTCCAGACTTCAGGGGTTCCATCAATTAATGAGAGAAGGTCCTGGAATCTCCAACTGTGATTTTGGGTTTATCTATTTCTTCTTGTTATCTATCATTTTTTGCTTCATAAATGGTGTAGCTCTTCTTCTTAAGTCTATGCCCCTTTTGGGGCACCTGGGTGGCTTGGTCAGTTAACCCTCTGCCTTCGACTCAGGTCATGATCCCAGTGTCCTGGGATCAGGCCCTCATCCGGCTCCCTGCTCAGCAGGGAACCTGTTTCTGCCTCTCCCTCTGCCCACTCGTTTTCTCTCACTCTCTCTCTCTCTCCCCCTCTCTCACACAAATAATAAAATCTTTAAAAAATTATTTTTTTAAAAGTATTATGCCCTTTTGATAGATTACCCTTTTATGACATGGCCATCTTTATTCCTAGTAATATTCTTTCCTCTATAATCCACTTGTTCTAATATTAATATAGCCACTCTACTTTTCTTGTATCCATTTTAGTATTGTATGTTTTCTTCCATCTTTTTACTTTTAACCTATCTGTGCTTTTATATTTAAAGTGGGTTCCTTTAGGGGTGTCTGAGTGACTCAGTCGGTTAAGCTTCGGCTCAGGTCATGATCTCAGGGTCCTGGGATGAAGCCCTGTGTTGGGCTCCTTGCTCAGTGGGGAGTCTGCTTCTCCCTCTCCCTCTCCTTCTGTTCTCTCTCTCTCTCTCTCAAATAAACTAATTAATTAAATATTTTTAAAAAATAAAGTAAGGGGGAGCGCCTGGGTGGCTCAGTGGGTTGGAGTCTCTGCCTTCAGCTCAAGTCATGATCCCAGGGTCCTGGGATCAAGCCCCGTGTCGGGCTCTCTCAGCAGGGAGCCTGTTGCCCGCCCCCCACCGCCTCTCTGCCTACTTGTGATCTCTGTCTGTCAAATAAATAAATAAAATCTTAAAATAAATAAATAAATAAAGTGGGTTCCTTTATACATAAGGTATTCAGTCCATTCTCATATAATGTGATTATTGCATATTTAGGTTTATATCTACCATCTTGCTATTTGTTTTCTATTTATTCATCTATTCCTTGTTCCCTTTTTCTCTTTTTCTGCCTTATTTTGCAGTAACTGAGTATTCTGTATGACCCATATTATTCCTTTTGTAGCTGGCTTATTTGCTATAATTCCTTGTTAGTTTAGTTGTTGCCTTAGGATTTACAATATACATCTTTAGCTTCTTACAATCTAAGTTAAAATTGTATTATACCTGTTCCTGTCTAACATATAATACTAATATTCATATTCATAACTATATACATCTATAATGCACAAAGGTACACTTAAAATAATATGCTCCCATTTCTTTCTTCCCAGCCTTTGTGCTAGTGCTGTCATACTTTTACATCTGTTATAAAACATGTACTGCATTTTTATTATTTTTTAAATGATTATCTTTTAAAGACAATAAGAAGAAATATACATATTGACTAAAACCATTTACATTCTCGGCACTCTTCGTTCCTTTGTGTAGATCCATTTTCCTCCAGGAAAGCTGGAGCTCACCCCACCCCTGCCCTTGCTGTACCTTGCATTCCCCTCTGTTGTGTCACTTATTGCACACTTTGCATACTTGTTTATATATCTACCCCTCAACTATACCATGAGAACAATACCTAGCATTGCACAAACTAACACCAAGCTTAAAATAGAGGAACAAGATCAGCTATAACAACTCACATGATTAGAGCCAGGGAAAGCCATCCATTCCATGGGGTGAGGGAAGCTAGCATGTTTTAGCATCTCCTATGCACCTAAGCACAATAGATGGGATGCTGCCACTGCTATGTCTCCCAACCCAGTATAGACAACAATATGGTCTGGCCATGCTCACACTTCAAATCAGCATGCCTACAAATGATAGTGTGCTCCTAAAATCTACTTGCTGAAGTTTCCCTCTTATCACCCTCTTTTTAAACTCTGGGGTCCTAGAATTATCAGGAAAATTCCAAAGGTGTTAGATTCCCATTCCCAAGTCTGCTAACACATCCTCCTCCTGCCATTCTCATTCCATTCTCTTCCTCCGTGACAGTGCTTCCAACTGTAAGCCTACAAGCAAACCCTCTGGGACTCTGCTTCAAGACAATTTCCCACGACCCTATCCTACAGATCCTGATTCAGAAAAGTGTATAGCTCAGGGAGCTATATTTTTACAACACCCAAGGGATTTTGAAATCATACCACACTGTGAGAAACACTGGCACAGAAGATGAATCTCATACTCTCCAGCCCGGAATCAACATCTGCTCATGGTATCATCCTCAAATCTTTCCAAATACATCTCCTTTTAGCTTTAACAATCTCTAGGGAACAACATGGTCTCAGCCATGGTTCCCCAGTGGTTATGTCTTCTTGTCATCTTCCATCTTAAGCACAAGTTCTCTGGGAGAAGGAAGAACACTCAGAAAACTAGGAATAGAAGAGAACTTCTCTAATATGGTAAAGAGAATTTGTGAAAAACACACAGCTAACATCAAATTCAATGGTAGAAGACTGAAAGCTTCCCTGCTAAGATCAGGAACAAATCAAGAATGCCTGTTTTCATCAGTGTTGTTCAACATTGTACTGGAAGTTCTAGCCAAAGCAAATAAGCAAGAATTAAAAACATCCAAATTGGAAAGGAGAAAGTAAAATTATCTCAATTTGCAGATGATATGATCCTATGATCCTACATATAGAAAATCCCCCCAAAATAATTGTTTCATAGGAAAACTACTAAAGCTAACAAGTGAATTTAGCAAGTTGCAGGTGAAATAGCAACACAAAAGTGTGTTGTATTTCTCCATACCAGCAATGAACAATCTGAAAAATAAATTAACATGATTCCATTTACAATAGTAACCAAAAGAATAAAATAAATTTATCTAATAATAAATTTAATAATTAATTTATGGTTAATTAAATTAAATGATTCATTAATTAATGAAATAAATTTAACCAAGGAGGTGAAAGATTTGTTTACTGGAAACTTCAAAACATAGCTGAAAGAAATTAAAAAGACTTAAATAAATAAAAAGACATCTCATGTTCATGGCTAGAAATACTTAATAATGCTAAAATGTCAATTCTCCCTAAGGCATGGGTGCCTGGGTGGCTCAGTCATTAAGCATCTGAGCTTTTGGCTCAGGTCATGATTCCAAGGTCCTGTGGTTGAGCCCCACATCAGGTTCCATGCTCGGCGGGAAGCCTACTTCTCCCTCTCCCACTGCCTTGTTTGTGTCCCCTCTCTCACTGTGTCTCCCTCTGTCAAATAAATAAAATAAAATCTTTAAAAGAAATACTACAATCTACTAAAACAATCTACAGATTCAATACAATCTCTATCAAAATTCCCATGGCCATTTCTGCAGAAATGAAAAAGCCAGTCCTCAAACTCATATGCAGTCTCAAGGAGCTCCAAAAAACACAAAACATCTTGAAAAAGAACAAAGTTTCAGCACTCAGATTTCCTGATTTCAAAACTTACTACAAAGCTACAGTACTATAAACAGTGTGGTACTGGTAAAAGGATAGACATATAAACTTAATGGGATAAAATTAAGAATCCAGAAATAAACCCATAATTTATGGCCAACTGATTTTTCACAATAGTGTCAAGACTATTCAATAGAGAATAAACAGTCTTTTCAATAAATGGGGCTAAGACAACTAGATTCTCACATGCAAAAGAATAAAGTTGGATCCCTCATACCTTATAAAATAACTCAAAATTGAGCATATATTTAGATAAAACCATAAAATTCCTAGAAAAAACATGGAGGTAAATCTACATGACCTTAGATTTGGCAATGGATTCTTAGATATGACACTGAAAGCATGAAAAGAAAAAAACAGATAATTGGACTTCATCAAAATTAAATTCTGTGTCAGTTGTATCTCAGTAAAACTGGAAAAAATAAATTAAAAAAATGATTCTCTGTGCATCAAAGAACACTATCAAGAAATTGAAAAGACAACCTATTGAATGGGATAAATCGTTTGACTCATATATATCTGATTTAATACCCTGAATATATAAAGAACTCCTACAACTTAACAAAAGACAACCCAATTTTTAAATGGGCAAAGGACTTGAATGGACATTTCTCCAAAGAAGATAGAAGCACAGGAAAAGACTCTCAACATCATTAGAGAAAGGCAAATCAAAACCACGATGAGATATCACTTCACACCCAAAAGGATGGCTAAAATCAAAAGAACAGAAAATAATCAATGTTGGCAAGTAACGGAGAAACTGGAGCCCAAATACATTACAAATGGTAATGTAAAGTGTGGAAATATTTGTAAAAAGTATTTTGGCAGATCTTCAAAAAGTCAAATATAAAGTTACCATTTAACCCAGCAATTCTGCTCGGTAGATATCCAAGATAATTGAAAACAGGGATGCAAACAGATAATTGTATGACAGTGTTCATTGCAGCATTATGCACAATAGCCAAAATGTGGAAAGAACCCAGGTGTCTACTGGTAGATGAATGGATAAACAAAATTTGGCGTATTCATACAATAGAATGTTAATTGCCCATAAAAAGGAAGTTCTAATACGTGCTACAACATAGATGAACTTTAAAAAATATATATTGTTGCTAAGTAAATAATCCAGACACAAATGGACAGATATTGCTTGATTTCACTTATATGGAATATCTGGAATAGATAAATTCATTAGAGATAGAAGGTAGATTAGAGGTACTGAGGGCCAGGGAGTGAGGAGGGAGAGTTACTCCTTACTGGATACAGAGCTCCTGTGGAGAGAGAGAAAAATGTTTTAGGATTAGATAGTGGTGATGGTTGCACACATGTAATTAGTACCACTTAAGTATACAAGTAATTGTATACTTAAAGAAAGTTAAAATGGCAACTTTTATGTTATATATTGCAACACAAGGAAAACAATTTTAAAAACTAATTTAAACCTTGTAACTCATATAAACTAGCATTTTTATACCCATCTCCTAGGTGAGAAGATAACAGAGTAAGTAGCTCGCAGAAAACTGAGTAGCTAAAAATGGGTAACGCTGAAAAATAAAGCAATGAGGTTATTTCTGAACTAAGGTCTTAGATCCACACCCATCACACAGATGTGTTCCATGCAGATAAACGCCTTGGGCGGTGCATAGGAGGAACAGCGCTGGAGATACAACGCAACTGATGCTGGCCCTGAACCCGGCCCCATCCAGTTCCACCTCTCTCCCATCCTGCCCCTAACCCCTGTCCTATCCACCACCACCACCACCCGCCTCCCGACGGGTCCTCCTTGGTGTCAGTCCTGCAGAACCTGGCACAAAGGCTCCGAGCCGGGTGCAAGCTCAGCTCCACCCGTGGTGCGATGTCCTGGGCTCTGCCAGGCTCATGCCCACAGCGGAGCGGACTGTGGACCTGGCGTGGAGGTAGCACAGCCAGCCAGGGCCCTACCGGAGGGGTCGAGGCAGGAGGGAGCCCTCTGTGGACGTAGCGTGCCTGCAAGGAGGCACACACGACTTGAGGCAGGACAGTGTGGGGTCTGTGGACACTTGTGGAGTCTCCCCAGAAGAGATGTGGGGTGATCCAGCAGGTCTTACACACAGAGAAAGTCGTAGCAGTGCGCTGACATCCCGAGGAAAGGGAGAACTGCTTAGACAACTTAGCTAGCCGTCTGCCAGCACAACCACTTTCCAGTATGTTAAACTCTCTAGGCAAGCAACAAGTGTGGTTGAAAAACCTGGGAAGACATTTGTCCATCTTCCCCACCCTCCTCCTTGAGGCTTCGCTGGTTCCTATCTTATTTTTAATTCGGATAAACTTGATCACAGAAGCAAATATTTCCAGGACCTTCCTGGGAGGGAGGAGGCCAAGCTCCAGAGTAGCTTCTGAAGGGTGGACACACACAAGCTGGGGCTTTGGGGGCACTTGCCAGCAGAGGGCAGGCCTGCTCATGCGAGGATTGCGCGGCTTCTGTCAGCTCTGGTCCACACGTCCCCAGGTGTGACCCACACTACCTTTCCCACAGCTGTGTATTCTCTGGCACACCATTCTGCAGAATGTTCCAGAATGCATTCTGAGGATAAAAGCCAGACTTCTGTAGCTGCCTAACCCCTCTTGCCTGATGGAGATGAACAGAGACCTCTTATCTGATGCATGTCACTGCCCAGTGGTCCAACTGCACTGGGACTGCTCTCAGGAACAGGATCTCAGATGCTGGCCGGATGATGAATGGCCTGGACCATTCACACTCTGCGGCTCCCTCTGAGCCCTAAGATTCAGCTCCTGCAGCAGAATCCTACAAAGCAGTCTCCTGCCCAGTTCAGCATCACCCTTCCTGAGCTTCACTACATTTCTTCTTTGAGTTCAGGCACCAAAGCTCCCCTTGTGAATCCAGAGTCCAAGTCTGCCACAGGCTTATAAAATCACAGATATCAGGGATACTGTGGATTATACACCAGATGGACCCAATTAACTCCCCCAGCTAATGTGAGTGGGGAAGGAAATAGCTCATTAGACACTTGTAAACTACCAACTCTCACAGCTGTGTTCTAATTACAGTACATTCACATAGAAAAATAATTAGGCCTTTGCTGATAGGCTGTTCATGACCCTTCTAAACTTGGAATCATACAGTGCCCAACTTCAGTCTAACTACCAGCACTGTTGGCCTTGGGGCTAATTGACCAAATGTTAATCTGCCAGTTAAAGATAGCAATCAGTAAGAGTTTATTGGAGAACATGAAAATAAATCCATAAGCCCCCAAAATAATTCCACTCTATCATATACTCTATAAACTATGAATATATGCAAGGCAAATAATAATACTATGAAATGTTACAATACTATTTCTCCATTTTTCACAGATGTATATGCCTCAAATTAAGAACGCTCACAAGCATAGACAAAATTCCAAACTAAGAAATATTAAATTTTGGAATTCTGTATTTCATAATAGCCTATAGTTGTTCTTTTGTATTAACCCAGGCACTGTTCTGGGAAGGGAATAATGAAAAGTGAGTTGGCTGGCCCATCCCCTAACCAAGCAGGTAAGTCTCCATCGTAAACAAGCATAACACAAAGTAAAAGTGTAAAAAGACAGAGGGATACCAGAGGACTTCCCACAAGAACTGCTAGATGAAGCTTCACACAGAGAATTGAAGGTTAGTCTTCAAAATAGAGTCAAATTTTAAGACATAAATAGAAATGAAAATTTTAAATGGGATTCCACTCTCAAAACTCAGATCCAAAGGCAATTGTCTAATCACCTAAGTTAAGATGCATATGAAAGTATAGTAACATCATAAAATCACCAAAAAGTGTTGTTTTAAGAGACTTGCAGCCAAAGCTGCTTCATTACCAGAATACCTGCTATCATTATTGGTACTGTTCATCCTCATAATGTGGAGTGTCCACCTCTTATGAGGAAGTATCACCAGGAAGCCGCCCTGTGAGTGAGCCAGGGAAAGACCACCATGGCCACCAGTTCACCTTCACACTCCTAGGAAGGAGAATGTCTTAGGAGATATCAGGGTCAGAGAGACAAGAAAGCACTGGCATTACTTCAGCAGCCTGACCTAGAGGATGCCATGCTGCTTGCATCACAGCAGTGTGTCACACTACAACCCTCTCCCAGCCTGAGTGACAAAAATTAGACCACTTAAAGTAGCTTGGCTATTTCCAGATGTTTCTCATAGTATCTCCATACTGCCCAAAAAGTGATCACTGTGCTGGGCATAGTTTCTCTTCTCAGAGCTGTGATAACTACCTCCCTTCAACCTCCTGAAATGAGTCTGGGCTCTTGCTAGTAAGGTCTCCAGAGTCCAAACATACCACCTGTAGCCTATGAGGTTCCCCCCAAGAAAGAGAGGTCCCCCTCAGGACAAGATCATATTCATAACTTGCAACCAGCCAAGCCCATGCTGAGCATTTATTTCTGTCTCATAATGCTCACGTAACCACCAGACACGGATTATTGGTACACCCACCTTAAAATAAAGGGAAGGAGACTGAGACCTGGTGTAAGCAGCAGCCCCAGGTTTGATTACAGGTTGCAGGGCACTGAGGTCTGCTCTCAACCACCCCTCAGACAAGCAGACCATTCCTGCTGCACTGTCTTCTAAACCCACAATTGCCCAGGCTAATAGAAACAACTGTGCTGGGGGGGCGTCTAGGTGGCTCAGTGGGTTAACCCTCTGCCTTTGGCTCAGGTCATGATCCCAGGTCTTGGGATCGAGTCCCGCATCGGGCTCTCTGGTGAGTGGGGAGTCTATTCCCCCCACCCCGCCTGCCTCTCTGCCTACTTGTGATCTCCGTCTGTCAAATAAATAAATAAAATCTTTAAAAAAAGAAACAACTGTGTTCATGTATGACATGTATAAATAAGTATGCATGTGTATGTATATGTGAATGTGTATGCATGTAAATGTGTATATATATGTCTCTTATACATGTGTAAATGTGTATATACTGCACACATGTATATATATGTGAGTAATGGATGTAATGTATATGTGTATAAATATGTTCATATGTGTGAATGTGTGTGCACATATGCATGTGTATGCAGGTGTATGTCTAAATGTATACATGTATGTATAAACGTGTGCACGTGTATATATGTATCTACATGTATAAAATGTATACGTGTATACATGTATAAATATGTGTCTATATATGGATGCATGCAAGTGAGTGTGTATGTCTGTGCATGTATGTGTATATATGCATGCATTCTCCTATTTATGGTGGCCCTCCAAAGATAGATGCACAGTCCCTGTTGGTTGAGCAGCATAACTATGGCCAGGAGGATATGCCCCTGTTTTCTGATGCATATAGCACTTCCCACACCTATTTGGATTGACCTGACCCCTCATGACAGTGACATTTCCTGACCCTTAGGGCAGATTCCTGCCCATATCCTGTCAATGGCCACCAATGGCTACTAATCCATGGCACAAGGCCTCCCAGTGTGCCTCCAAGGTACTGAGGCCCCACCTCTCAACCCAGGACTCCTGGGATGGCCTAAGTATGGGTGGAACATCAGGGGCACCTGTCTAGTGAGCACTGTATCACTGGGGCTTGTTCTCTACCTAAGCTCATGTACCTCCACAGATTTATACACCTGGGTCATGTTTGGTGGAAAGTGAGATTGACACCTAGCATGACATCTTCCTAAGAGGAGAATAACTTCTGCCACAAACAAAGCATGAATCCTATTTTGAGAACATCTCTCATCAATACCCAATAAAAACTCTCAGCAGAGTCAGGAGGACAGTGGACTTCAGATGGGCAACTGGAGAGAGGACACTACCAGATCACCAAACCACTGATGCTTAACCTGCCTGCATTACCCAAAGTTGTCTCCAGAAGGAATGCAGGGTTGAAAGAGCCCTTAAAGGTACTCTCTGCTTACTCAGCATGGCCAAGTTCTACAGAAACCTGCAGACTGCCTGCTCCAAGCTCAAAATAAGTGGGTAGGCAAAGGAAATGTGGCTGCCCCAGCATAGCTGTCTGTCCCATGGTGGTGGGGATCACCTCCCTCTCATCCCCATTCTTGGCTCTACCTCATGTCTTACTTCACCTAGATGGGGTGGTGGGTGTGAATACAGTCCAAGCCCTTCCTCCTTGAGTGAAAGACCAGAAGGAAAAACAACTCTTCCTGGGGGTTGCAGCCCCTGCCAGCCTGAATAAGACCATGATCTAAAACTTTCAGCCTTCAGAATTGTGAGAAATAAATATCTGTTGTTTGGGCTACCCAGTCTGTGGCATTCTGTTATAGCAGCCCAAGCTGACCAAAACAGTGGCTAAGATTGGGGTTACATGGTTCATTTGGGAGGTCACCCCATGAGACCAGCAAAGCAGTAAAGTTCTCATGAATCATGGTCATCCTAAACTACAGCAGTGAAGCTCTGCTACTTGGAGGCTCTACAGTCCATCAGTGCCCGCCATGGCTCCAGGCCCAGACATGGAACCCTTGAGACACCCAGTTTCATGAGGTCAATCTTATGTTACTGCCATAGTTGTAGATATCCCAGCCCAAAATTACATATATATTTATTCATAGATACTTTTTTGAGTACTTTATGCTATTATTCCTTTCTTAAAGATTTTATTCATTCTTTTGAGGGACAATGCATAAGAGGGGGCAGGGAAAGAAGCAGAAGGAGAAGCAGATTCCCCCCTAGCTGGGAGCCCAAGGTGGAGCTCAATGTAGGGCTTGATCCCAGGACCTGGAGATCACGATTGGAGCTGAAGGCAGATGCCTAACCATCTGAGCTACCCAGGCACCCCTCATGCTATTATTCTTTACACTTAAATATAGACTTTATTTTGGTGTAAGATTAAATTTAACTTTTTATTCCTCTTCAAAATTATGTCTGGTTTCATAATATGGATGATCCAAACTTTATCCAATCACCTGAAATGTTAGGTCATCAAGTTAATTTTCACACATAATTTGGGAGTTTAATCTGTTGTTTCCTGTTATTCCTGCTTTAGTACCAAGTTACTGAAACTATGATAGTTTACAAGACAAATTTCTCCTTATTCTTTCTTATTTTTCATGTTTTTCCAGATGTCTTGCCTTGCACTTAGATTTTTTTTTTCCACATTTTTATCTGGAAAAACATTTTATCAGGTTGTAAAATGATTGTGTTGAGACTTTTCCCAGTATTGCTCTCATTTTTTTATTCATGTCCGCATGACTGACATCCTAACATTCATCTCAGTTTCCTCCTGAAAGCCACTAACTGCAGAAGTTCTGGAGTTTCTAAAGCTTCCTAAAGTCTCTTGGAGTTTGCCTTCAGTGTAGGTCTTGAATATTCATAGGAAGTATATTCCTACGGGTTCGTTTGGAGTGGCATTCTCAATAGGAAAATTCCTGTATGTTTTCCTAGTGTGTATTGTAGAGAATGCCTCCTCCAAAGACTCCCTCTACTCACAGTCAGAAGTCTATGGAAATCAGATGTCAGAAGCTGGGATCAGGGATGGAGTGTGTGTCTTGAGTGTCTCCACTGCAGACACAACAGAAACCACAATATGGAAAGGCCAGCACCACCAAGAAGTGCCATCCCATGTCACCGAGTACTACACAGTCCTCCTTCCCACTCGAAATCCCATTTCAAATTTACCTCCCAAGTCTGGGTTTCCTAAACTGTACCAAGAACACCAAGAAGGTGTTTGCCACTGTATGAAGACTAGGGTACTGTTCCCTTAATAAATTCAAAGGTGCTGAATGCCTCACTCAGAGTCAGGGATGGAAAAGGGAAGGAGGACTGGAGCCTCCTGCCATCTGTATATCTCTGGTGAGCCTGTGTGAGCTGGGGCAGCCCAGTGCCCTCTTGGACTCCCTTCTCTCCTGAGAAATGACCAGCTCAGACAAGGTAGCCACTATACTTCTAGAAGAGAAGAGCCTGTGGAAATGCATGTGTTGTTGGGTTTTTATTGCTTTTCTGAACACACTTCCTCTATTGCAAGTGAATGACTGGTGGTCCAAATGAAACACGTGTTTCAGAAAGATAGGATTTGGGCATAACAAGTTTGATTTCTAAGAGCTTCAAACAGATAATGTATTTAGACTTTATATTTTACCAATATGTTGAAAAAGAAATCATTTTGAACCTACTCAAGTCTTTAGTGCTCTTTGTTCTCCTTATTTTTAATTCACAGGAACACCTACAGGAGATATGATCCAATGCTTATAGAAACCATCTTTTAAAAGCAATGATTCAACTCCATGAAACTCAAAGACATTGCCTTGTGATGCTGCTTTGGCCCTCAATATCATAATAAGAGCTCTTCTTTCTGGAATCCTGAAGAAGCTCCCTCAGTCCTTGTCAGGACCCATGTGGCAACTTGGCCCTCTCAAGACATCCTGGAGACCAGTGGGCCTCTCTTGCTGCCCAACTACCATCACCACTGTAGCCTGCTCCCAGCAATACAAAGATCCCCTGGAAAATACTTGCTCCTTGCCTAGAAATGGTCTTTCTTTACACTCCCCAAAACAAGTGGCTCAGAAATACATATACACACACATCTCTTCCATTCAAATATTTAATAAGAATTTACTATGCCAGGTGGGTGGAGGGGCAGACATGAATAGGACATGCTCCCTACTTCCAGAAAGAGGGAAACTTCCCTGGGGTGTAACCAATCTGAGAACAAAGCAGAGGGTAGATATGGCCACTGCCACAAAATCATGGGTTGGAAAGTCATTATCCTGTGAGAGGAGTGGGATTTTTTCTCAAGAAACTCAGAAGTAAACTCAGAGGGGAACATAGATTGTCCAATAAAATGACCCCTCCCCAGATAAATCTAACTAACATCTCCACTCCAGAGCAGGCCTTGAGACACAAATCTACATAAATAGCTGCCATACATGGAGAAACATTGTACCTCATCCTGGGTGGCAGGGGATGGGGGTGTCACGTGGGGCCCCACCCAGAGCTGTGGTGCTACAGCAAACTGCCCTAACCCACAAATATCTCCTCTTACTGGACCAACAGACATTTTCTTGGGGACCTATGAGGGTCTGAAAAACAAGGGAATCCTGACCCTCTAAGCTTGAGGGTCTGCCCAATGGTGAAAAAATGATGTTGGGAAAATGCTATTCATATATATATATATATATATCCACTTAAATGCCAAAGGCAAACTCATGTGGTTGGGGTGGGGGGTAATCTGTCTTTCCTTTGATGAGAAACAGAGCTCTGGAGCTCATCCACCACAGCCCACAAAGAAGGAATAAAAACCAGAGGCCAAACCTAGCCAGCTGCTGTCCTCACCTCTTGCACTTCCATTTCCTTTGAAATCTTCCTTCTTCTGTGGTGAGATCTTTATCCCCTTTTTCTGAGTTCACCTTCTTTCATTTGCCTCTTACACAGAGAAGAAGAGGGGGGATGTGGGAATGCAATTGTTTCCTCTGCATCTGTAGGCAGTGCATCTCCAAAGGCACAGGAAATATGGAGTGGGGGCAAGCTGGCCTCCAGAGCCCCCCCCGCCCCAACCTGGCCATCCTCAGGTCCAGCACCCTTGTGCCTCTGCATTCTCATCCCTTGGACTCACATTCTGATCCCCCTTAAGAGCAAACTAGGACACTTGGTTCAGTGGAGCAAGGCTAACACCAGAGCTTTCCCCTACACAAAAGGCCCACAGTGGTTCCCCTGGTTAAATAATGCTATGCCACTTCTCTATTTTTTTTAAAGATCGCTTCTTGTGATTTTATTTTTATTATTCTTTTGGATATATAGTAATAATCCTGCCAACCAAAATACTGTTGTCAAAAGCACACAGGAAGTAAAATGAAACTGTTGAGATTTAAAAACACCTCCTAAAAAATATTAAAAATTAAAAATTAAAAAACTGCTCCTTTTCATGAATTTGGAAGCTAAGTTTTTCTCTTTTTTTTTTTTATGTTTATCTTGTTCCAGAAAAGATTTAATGATTCTTGCAAGGCTATATAAAGATATAATAAGGTTGCAAATTTAAAGTTTAATATTATTCAGCATTAAAAGGAAGGAAATTCTGCAACATGCTACAACATGAAGGTGGAGAAAAACATACTAAGTGAAATAAGCCAAACGCTAAAAGACAGATACCATATTATTCCACTTATATGTTGTACCAAGAGTAGTCAAATTCATAGAGGCACAAAGTAGAATGGTGGTTGCCAGAGATTAAGGAAGGAAGAGAACTGGGAGTATTTCTCATTAAATACTGGGAGTATTTAATGGGTTCAGAGTTTATTTTACAAGATAAAAAGAGGTATGGGGGTGGACAGTGGTGATACCTACACAACGTGAATGTATTTAAGAGTCTCATGCTCTACCGACTGAGCTAGCCGGGCGCTACATGAATGTATTTAATACTGTCAAACTACACACTTAAAAATGGTTAAGATGGTAGATTTTCCATTATGTGTATTTGCAGTGTGTCTGACAATGAGTTTGAATTGTTATGTAAGTGCCAGACATTAAGCATTTGATTGTTGAAGCACCTACTTCAAAGACATCTACCTCAAATAAATACACTCTCGGCTACACAACTAGATAAAGAGCCAGGTGGCCCTGTATCCAACAAGTTCCCCTTTTAGAAAGCTATGGTTGATCTAGATAACTGACCATTTGACTAACCACTTGCTTCCCCCTTCCTTGCTTTTACTCTTGCTTTTACGTTTTAAATTCACCAATAAAGAGCGAACCTGTGTAACCTTAATACACCCCCCTCTTGACCCGAATAAAGGCAGACACCCAGGTCCACAATCCCTTTCTCTCTGTCTACTTTCAACCTTGCTTTTCAGCTCCAGACATGCAGCACACCCTCCAGGACTTGTGAGTAATAAACTTTGCTTTTTCAAAGTTCCCTGATGGTTGCTGCTGAGGTGTATCTTGCAGTCCTAAGAACCACAAGGGCAGGTCCAGCCTCAACTTTGACTGCAATTAAGGAAATGCCTGTAGGGGTTGTCACAAGTAATATGGAGCCAAGGGAGTCCCTCAAACATTGCTTACCAATAACATCACCATCGACAGGCTGAGTCTGACACAAAACAGCATATTAACACAAGAAAAAAGAGTAAAAATCTTTTTTAAATTGGGACAAAAGAAATTGAGACATAAAACAGGGAGGACAGCTTAAAAACAAGGGTGAGAGATGTCCAAGCTCCACCTGCAGGTCACCTCCAGCTCTCCAGCATTCCCCCTAATCATACTTGAGACTGCAGGCCCCCTGGTGGTCCTAGTGGGCAAGTGCATCTCCAGCCTTACACATCTGGTTTCCAGCTATGCCCACTCAATCCACAGAAAGTCCACATCTCTCTCAGACCTACCTCAAACCTGGATTGCCAGCACAGCTCTTTCTCATTCCGCATAGCTTCCTACCCTGAAATTTTTCTGGCATAAGTCAGAAGTGTCCCTCCATTTCCTCAGAAGGTCACCCTTGCACAGGACCCTCAGAGTCTCACCTCTGGCCCATGATTCCCAGTGGCTTTGGCCCCTAGCGGGGTGGGGTAAATGGGATTAGGTGTTTCGAACATCTCTCTATCCATGCCCTGCCCTAGGTGGCTGAGTTTTTCCCCCTGGGACCTCCAAAAAAACCCCAAGATGAATGGCATTTCAAAGCTTTTTATGACAATTGAATTGCTATTCAAAAAATAGTACATCAATAGAAAACAAACTTGTATATCTATGAGGAGCTTTAGGCGTGCTCTCCAAACCCACCCTGTCAGTACCCCAAGCATCAGGGGGGTGCTCACCAGGAAGGTGCTCACCAGGAAGAGGAGCCAACAACTCCTCTTTCCTGTGAGACCAGTGCAGTGTGTCCTTGGGAAGTTGAATAGGACCCAGGTGAAGCCCAGGATAAAGGAGTCCACCCAACATGCAGGCCAACCCTCTGAAGCCCCCCCCAGAATCACAGCTGAGGAGCAGGCTATTCTACCTGCCCTTAATGTTCTGTATGGTTTAGCAGGGTCCTGAGGTGATGGGGAGGAACATGAACAATTGCACCAGCCCTTCCATAGAGTCCAGGGTCAGGCAGGTACATAGGAATTAGGAAGCTCTCACCAAACGTCTGTATGAGAGGCTTGGTGAGGAAGAATTGAATATCCACCCAGAACACAAACACTCAGGACAGTGGGGAAGTATGGTCAACCCTTCTAAAGAGAATAAAGAGTCCTGGATTCACCCATAGGAGTAATATCAAATACATAAGCCTAGGACAAGAGGGGTATGGTTTATCGACTGCCCAAGTGATGTGGACACAGAGCACTGGTTCCCACCAAACACAGGACACAGGCAGAGCAGGTAACATTTCAGAAGTGAATGAGGTTTGGAGATGGTCAAGACCATAGGGGCAGGTGACACAGCATGGCAAAGGTGAGGGAGGTGAAAGGTCGTAACACTGGAGTTTTGGCCAGCATGAAGAGAGAAAGGACAACAATGTCACTTGTTGTGATCACTGCATATTAGACAGTACTAGAACTCCTTCCTTGAGTACAGGGAACCAGTTCAGACCTGTACATTCTCTGGGAGACAGAAAGGAGGACACTCACTCCCATGCCCCCAAAATAACAATGAACAGCACCCCTCTTGCAGACCAGTGGGACTGGAAGAAGTAAGAAATGTAATATGCCAAAGCCCAGCCCAGCCTTGGCAGACATTTATCAGAGTCCCTGTAGTAGTTAAAGGTTGTCCTATGGTGACAAACCCCTGAGGAACTGACATCTGCAGACAGCTCTGCTAGTACTGGATGAAAAAGCATGTTCCTACAAGATGCAGAGAAAGTGCAGTGATGCCTGGCTCCCCTCCACCAGGAAAGGGATTCATGCAGGACATAAGAAGACCACATGTTTGTACAAAATGCACCTCTCTGTTTAGAAGTTGAAAACATTGCCATCTCTGAAGATGTTTGAAAGGAAGCACGGTCCCTTTGAGCTCAGGACCCTTCCTGTCCCCACATAGAGTGCAAGAGAGCAGAGGTGAAAGACTGGTTCCCCAGACACCCTAAGGACACTGTTTCCAGAATGATAGGGACCACACAGGGCAAGGGCAGCAGAGAGATGAAGCCGGTCTGCATTTGGAGGACATTCAGGTAGTTCTAGGGAGGGTGGGCTCAGGTCCAGCAGCCTTTACTATAGGTCTGGCCAGGGACCAAGCAACATCCTTAAGTGGAATTCCTCCTGGGGACAGGGCAGTCAAAAATTTCTCCCCTGCTTATATACCACCAGTAGAAATGATGCTGAAGCCACTGACATGACTCCTTAACATAACAGAAAAGTACATACTGAATTGCCCAAATTTATACTGTCTTAATTTGCTGTGAGGAAAGACAAGAGCAAATCCAAGAGCCAGCCCTGGCTTCCATCCTCTACTGATTGCATTTCCCCTTACAAACCCCCACCAAAGCCACTCAGCAAATCACAGGGAGAGAGCGGCAATCTTGCTGTGCTTGTTGCCATTACAGATGTCCCTGTGTACTTCACACCATGATCCTACAATGTGGAATGGATAGCACAGAAAAGAGTGGATCCAGTCCAGGTAGCAGCCTGGGTGACAGAGCAGCCCTGCCACAGAGACAAGGGTGGGAGCAATGGGGTGTGAGCTCAGAGCTGGAAGGATAACCTGAACTCTTCAGAGTCCAACCCTTCAGATTCACTAGCTTCATCCAGCGTCAGCAGACAGTTCTGTGCACATAGCTGAGACACAGAGTTGAGGGTATTCAAGACTGGTGGCCCAAATTCACTCCCTGAAGTAGGATATAGGGCCATCTGCTGGAAGAGAGGAAGCATGGAAAATGTAGGGAAGGTTTGAAATAACTGCTATGGGTCATAAAATTGAGAGTACAGAATCAACTCATGAAAAAATGGGTTGCTCCTGGAAAGCCTGTGAGGTGGAAATTTGTAAGTGTAAAAATCTGTAGTGTGCACTCTCTGTCAGTGCACTCAGCACACTGAGGGTCCAAGTGGGAGAGCCAAAGCTGAGGTACAGCTGGGAGAGAAGGCACAGATGGCAAGAGACACAAAGTGACACAGCCCTGGGAACAGGCTGGAAGAAGAGGAAAACACACCGTTGGGGACAAAAGGAAAAAACAGCATGTGCCTGAGAGAAGGCTGGGAAGCTTAAAGAGCTCAAGAAAATGTTGGGCATAAAAGGAAAAGAAAGCCAGAAGGGCAGGATGCCAAATAGCTTCAAGGCACACACAGGCAAAGACAGTCATGGGCATGAGCCAGTGACATTGAACATGGAAAAAAGGCACCAGGGGCAAGGAGGTTGAGGGAACTTCAGAGTTGGAATTGCCCATGAGAGAGTAACTCATGAGAATGATCATTAATGGAGGAAAAGGGAAAACAAAGACTCAAGTGTCAAAATCCTCACAGGGATGCAGTAAATGACCGGAATACCAAAGATGCCAGCCAGCAAGGGAAAAGATGCTAATGAGCACTTAGATAATTTAGTACCACCATAATGAAATTTTATTCAAACAAGAAACCTCAATAGATGCTAAAGCTATTGGGTAAAAAATCAGATGATGAATGAGACACTGATATTTCCACAAAGTATTAATTACAGAAAGGAAAAGAGCAACATCACAGTGAGGAAGCCTGATAGACATCATCTCAATCAAGCGATCAAAGTGAAGAGCAAAAGTAATGGCACATCGTGAAATCAACACCACCTAACAGGATGAAATGAGAAGGGCACAGCATCACTTCTCTGATATTGCTGCCAAAAATGCATATCCTGAATCCAATCAGAAGGACACATCAGGAAAACGAAAATGAAGGAACCTTTAATAAAATAACCAGACCCTAGTCTTCAAAAGTTTCGACATCATGAAAGTTAAGAAGAGATTTAAAAAAAAAAAAAAAGTTCCAGACTGAAGGAGATTAAAGAAACATCACAACAAAATGCAATATGTGCTTCTGAATTGACTCCTTTGCTATAAAGGATTCTATTTCAGACCACCTACATGAGCACCTCTTGAGCAATGCTGACATACCCTCTCAGTGGAGCATTGCAAGCAGTGCCCAGCCAGACCAGCACTTCCCTCTCAGCCTTGCAAGCTATCACCCTGATGTTATGCATTTTTTTTAAATTCTAGCCTGAAATACAAATGTGAACAATGACTTGTTTCTAAGCCAAACCTAAACTACCTATACTCTTGCAGAGACAGAAAAGTACTTTCACTTAGTATCTCAAAAATATTATCTTTATGAGATGAGATTTTCTTTCAAATAAAATCAATAGGAGATAACAGTAGGAATGGCAGAGTAAGAACTGGTAAAAATTTTCTCTTCCATATAAAGCAATGATGGGACTGGAAGAGATTATGCTGAGTGAAATAAGTCAAGCAGAGAGAGTCAATTATCATATGGTTTCACTTATTTTTGGAGCATAAGAAATAACACGAAGGATATGGGGAGATGGAGAGGAGAAGGGAGTTGGGGGAAATTGGAGGGGGAGACAAACCATGAGAGACTATGGACTCTGAAAAACAATCTGAGGGTTTTGAAGGGGTGGGGGGGTGGGAGGTTGGATAAGCCTGTTGGTGGGTATTAGGGAGGGCACATATTGCATGGAGCACTGGGTGTGGTGCATAAACAATGAATTCTGGAACACTGAAAAGAAATTTAAAAAATAAATAAAAATTTTAAGAAAACAGGCAAAAATTGTCAGAATAATATTTTCAGAACTTTAAAAATTAACCAGTCTAAAACAATCCGAAGAGCACTTATTGAAAAAAAAAAGCTGAATCATTTTTCTCTTTTTTTTTAGGATAGTTAACACACAATATTACATTAGTTTCAAGTTTGCAACATTAGTGATTCAGCAAGCTTATACGTTATGCTATGCTTAACATACTTGCAAGTGTAGATACCATCTGTTACCATACAATACTATTACAATTCCCATGACTTATTCATGGGAAGCCTGTAATTCCCACTTCCCTTCATCCATTTTGCCCTTCTTCCACCTCCCCCCCATCCAGTAACTATCAATTTGCTATAGGTCTGATTCTGCTTTGTTTATTCATCTTTTTTTTTTAGATTCCACATATGAGTGAAGTCATATAGTATTTCTCTTTCTCAGTCTGACTTGTTTCAATTAGCACAATACCTTCTAGGTCCAACCATGTTGTCACAAATGGCATAATCTCATTCTTCTTTGGAGATATATAATATATCCTCTGTCATATGAGGAATTTAAGAAAGAAAACAAATGAACATATGGGAAGGGGGGGAGAAAAAAGGGAGTAAGGAACTTCTCAAACTCAACACCCCAAAAAACAAATAATCCAGTCAAGAAATGGGCAGAAGACATGAACAGACACTCCTCCAAAGAATACATACAAATGGCTAACAGACACATGAAAAAAATGTTCAACATCATTAACCATCAGGGAAACTCAAATCAAAACCACAATAAGATACCACCTTTACACCAGTTAGAACAGCAAAAATTAACAAAACAGGAAACAACAAATGTTGGCAAGTATGTGGATAAAGGGGGAACCCTCTTACATTGTTGGTGGGAAGGCAAGTTGATAGAGCCACTCTGGAAAACAGTATGGAGGTTCCTCTAGATGTTAAAAATAGATCTACACTATGACCCAGCAATTGCACTACTAGGTATTTGTTCCAAAGATATACACAGTGAAAAGAAGGGGCATGTGCACCCCAATGTTCATAGCAGCAATGTCCACAATAGCCAAACTGTAGAATATTTGAGAGACTCATGCATGCGGAAATTTGTTCATCTCTGTTTCACATACCTCAGAATGCAAGCAGGAAAAGCAGCAGGACCTCTTCATAAAAACTTCAAGATGGGCTACAAACCCACAAACACCCTTCAACAGATGAATGGATAAAGAAGATGCAGTACATATACACAATGGAATATTACTTAGCAATCCGAAAGGATGAATACCCACCATTTGCATCAACATGGATGGAACTGGAGGGGATTATGCTAAATGAAAGAAGTCAAGCAAAGAAAGACAATTATCATATCATTTCACTCATATGTGGAACATAAGGAGTAGCATGGAGGACCACAGGGGAAGAGAGTGAAAACTGAAGGGGGAGAAATCAGAGAGGGAGACGAACTATGAGAGATTGGGGACTCTGGTTCTGGGAAACAACCTGAGGGTTTCAGAGGGAAGGGGAGTAAGGTTAGGGGGTAACTAGGTGATGGATATTAAGGAGAACACATGTTGTGATGAGCACTAGGTGTTATATGCAACTAATCAATCATTGAACACTACATCAAAAACTAAAGATGTACTATACGGTGGCTAACTGAACATAATTTTTTTTAAAAAAGATAAAAAGAGAGAGAGAGAGAGAGGTAAAGAAGCCATAAGTGACTCTTAACATCAAAGAATAAGCTGAGGATTGATGGAGGGAAGTGGGTGAGGGATGGGTTAGGTGGGTAATGGGTATTAAAGAAGGCATTTGTTGTGATGAGCTCTGGGTGTTGTATGTAAGTGAGGAATCACTGAACTGTACTACAGAAACCAATATTACACTATATGTTAACTAACAAAATTTAAATTAAAAAAGTAAATTAATTAAATTTTTTTAAAAAAAGAACATCTCTGTGCATAAACAATGAATTCTGGAACACTTTTCAGTGTTCCAGAAATTTTTTTTAAAAAATGAGTGCTAGAGTAGGGAAAAATAAAAAAAGAACATCTTTGTCAACTCTGTCAATTCACTAAGCTAAGAGAACAGAGAATTCCATGGCAACACACTGTAAATGGTACAGACTTAAAATTTATTCAGGGAAGTCACTAAAGAGCAACAACAAACTTTAGGAAAGGGGACAAATTTCCATCTTAGGAAAGAACCTTAGGCAGAAACTTTGATTTCCAGAGTTTCCACATTATATCACTTAAAATATCCAATTTCAGTAAAAACTTATGAGACATGCAAAGGAATGCATGGCCTGTATATAGGGGAGAACATGGTTAAAAGACACCCTCCCTGAAGAAGGCCAGACATTGGATTTCCTAAGCAAAAACTTTAAATCAGCAATTTTTAACATGTTCAAAGAACTAAAAGAAACCTTATTTAGTTAGTTAGTTATTTTGAGAGAGAAAGAGAAACAGTGGCGGGGGGGTCGGTGGGGAGTGCCATGGGAAAAGGAGAGAGAGAATCTTAATCAGGCTTCACACATAGCACAGAGCCAGACACAAGGCTTGATCTCATGACACTGAGGTCATCATCTGAGCCAAAATCAAGAATTGGACCCTAAACCAACAAAGCCACCAAGGTGCACCAGTCAGTCATATCTAAAGAACTATATGAAAGTATCAGACTGTCTCACAAAATAGAGAATATCAATAAAAAGAAAGTATTAAAAAGAACAAATAGAAATTCTATCATTATAAAGTACAACAAATGAAATAATTTCACTAGAGTGGCTCAAAACCATGTTCAGAGAGAAAGTCTATCAACTAATAATTCTACAGACAGTAAAATGACTCCTCAGAATAAAGAAGAGAGAAAAATGGCAATCTGGGAAGCTCTATGCCTTCATTCCCCCACAGAAACATAGAAAGAAAGATGGACAGATGGATGGAAAAAAGGAAGGAAAGGAGAAGGAAGGGAGAGAGAGAAAGGAAGGGAGGAAGGAAGGAAGGATGGACCAGAAGCTTTCTGAAGCAACTTTGTAGGCACTCTGGAAAACTGTCAAAGGTTTACAGCAAACAAACAAAAGCCTAAACAATAAAAAGCATTTTCAAAAGGCTAGGAAAGTTTGGGGACATTTTACTTGCTTTGACCCACACCCTCCCTGGTATGGAGGTGATCTGAGTCTTAAGCAGGTGGCAGTCTTGTTCTCAGTTCCCCCAAACCTTCAAATTAGAGGGAGCAAGAAAGACTTCACTTAAAACATATTGAGTATGTCCATTCTAAGTTGTCTGGGGGCTATTTGAGAGACTCATATATGCTGAAATTTGTTCATCTCTGTTTCACATACCTCAGAATGCAAGCAGGAAAAGCAGCAGGACCTCTTCATAAAAACTTCAAGATGGGCTACAAACCCACAAACACCTGGGGCAACAGACTACAAGTGGAGATACACAATAAATCATCAAAGGCCAGAGAAGAAACTGGGGTAAAAGTCTCTGAGAAATTAGGATATTCAAAAGCAGCCATGTATACAAGGAAATTTAGAAAGACACACATATACACAGGCCAGACAAATGCTCAAAAAATTCCTGAGAAAAACTTAAAGTTTTACCTCAGGCTGATTTCTAACTCAGAGGAAGTTCAGCTCAGTGTAAAGAAAGAAAAGAAGGGCTGGAGGTTGAGTTCAATCACCAATGGCCAATGATTTAATCAATCATGTCTACATAATGGAATCTCTGTTAAAAAAAAAAAACTAAACTAAAAGACAGGTTGGGAGAGCTTCCAAGTTGGTGAATGCATTAAGTTGCTGGGAAGGTGGTGCATCTGGAGTGTCCACAGAAGAAATACCTAGTGCCTAGTATTTATCCCAAAGATACAGATGTAGTGAAAAGAAGGACCATATGTACCCCAATGTTCATAGCAGCAATGTCCACAGTCAACAAAATGAAGAGGCAACCCACGGAATGGGAGAAGATATTCACAAATGACACTACAGACAAAGGGCTGATATCCAAGATCTATAAGGAACTCCTCAAACTCAACACCCAAAACACAGATAATCATGTCCAAAAATGGGCAGAAGACATGAACAGACACTTCTCCAAAGAAGACATACAAATGGTTAACACACACATGAAAAAATGTTCAGCATCATTAGCCATCAGGGAGATTCAAATCAAAACAACACTGAGAAACCACCTTAAACCAGTTAGAATGGCCAAAATCAACAGCATAGGAAACAACAAGTGTTGGAGAGGATGTGGATAAAGGGGAACACTCTTACACTGCTGGTGGGAATGCAAGTTGGTGCAGCCACTTTGGAAAACAGTGTGGAGATTCCTCAAAAAATTAAAAATAGAGCTACCCTATGACCCTGCAATTGCACTACTGGGTATTTCCCCCAAGGATACAGATGTAGTGAGAGAAGGGCCATCTGTACCCCAATGTCATAGCAGCAACGGCCACAATTGCCAAACTGTGGAAAGAGCCAAGATGCCCTTCAACAGATGAATGGATAAAGAAGATATGATCCATATATACAATGGAATATTACTCAGCCATCAGAAAGGATGAATATCCAACTTTTGTATCAACGCGGACAGGACTGGAGGAGATTATGCTGAGTGAAATAAGTCAAGGAGAGAAAGTCAATTATCATATGGTTTCACTTATATGTGGAGCATAAGGAATAACATGGAGGACATTAGGAAAAGGAAAGGAAAAGTGAATTAGGGGAAACTGGAGGGGGAGACAAAGCATGAGAGAATGTGGACACTGAGAGACAAACTGATGGTTTTGTAGGGAAGGGGGATGAGGGATGGGTGAGCTTGGTGGTGGGTATTAAGGACCGCACGTATTGCATGGAACACTGGGTGTGAAACAATGAATCTAGGAACACTGAAAAATTAAATTAAATTTTTTTAAAAGATACAAATTCCCCCTAAACTCATCATATAGATTCAGCGCAGTTCCAATCAAAATGCCAGCAGAGTGTTTTTAATTGACATAGTTGTGATAGTATTTATACAGAAAGGCAAAGGGCACAGAATACCCAAAGCAACATGGAGAACAAAGTTGGAGGACTCACACTATTTGATTTCAGAACTTTCTACAAAACTACAGGATACAAAACAGGGTTGTATTAATGACATGATAGTCACATTTTCTATATCCTGCCTTGTTTCACAAAGATTTTAATAGTTTTGGGAAAACATTTACTAACCAGTTTGTACACAGGTGATGTAACTGATCTGAGAAACTGCCCCTAGACTTCCTGGAAGTGAAAGGACAAAAGGGGTGCAAAAGGCTACAAACCTCTGCCTCCTTCCCTTCCGTTCAGAATTAACAGCAAATGATCAGTTTCCAATGGGAATGTTCTCAGAGAGTTCAAAAATATGAAATCCAAAATAACCTTTTCAGCAAAATTGCTTAAGCAATGTATTTGTAGCATCTCATAACATTCTTTACTTTCATTCTCTTCATATACTAACCTGTAATAGTGAGTTGTAAATTCTCTGAAGCTAAAGAGTTGGTTGTTTTTTGCATATCCAGTGATTTCCATCTTGCTTCATCTCCGTTAAGTGTTTTATCATCAATATGAACACATATCTTTTCATTTCATACTTATTTTCATTAAATAAGAAATGCAAAATGTAATGAATCCCACAAATAACTTTTAAAAAGATATGGTGACTCTCAGAGCACAGGATGTGACTCTGACCTCTAGTCTGTTGGTGAGATGTTAGCAGACATGAGGTGGCAGAAGCTTATGACCAGCTTCCACACCAGAGTCATGAATCCTTTGGAAGGACCAGAGGTAGGTGGCCCATGAGACCCCTAAGTTAGCTGGCAGCCAAACCTGCACTGGCATAAAGAGTTTGACTACCACCCTAAACCCACATGGTGAAGTTTGTGTTTGGGGTCTGCACCATTATTCTGGCAAGAGACAGCTGAAGTCAATACAGCTTCCAGAGAAGATCTCCAGCCCCACTTTCCCTACAGTCTGCCATAATCCAATCCTACATGGAAATTCTGGAGGTACTCCTTCACCTTCCAAGGATGCCCTTAATTATTCTTGCATTTCAGACCTAAAATTATTATCAAAAACTGTACTGGGTTTGGTTTTTATTTTTTGGTATGTATTACTATATTTTTAAGCACTAAAGAGAGAAAGATGAAAGAAGAGAAGGAAAGGAAGGGTGATTTAAAAATAAATTCCAGGTTGGTAAAGGACTAAATCTAAAGAGCAAAGTTTAAAACTTTGAGAAAACAGGAGAAAATTTTTATGAAATCAAAGAGGAAGTTGAGTTCTTAAAAATATCTGAGTTTTAAAATACTAGCCGCCAAAAAGAGCACAAAACCATGAAAGATTTACAAATATAATCATATTAATACCTTATTAAAATAAAACATAAATGGGGCACCTGGGTGGCACAATTGGTCGAGCATCTGATTTTTGGTTTCAACTCAAGTTGTGATCTCAGTGTCATGGGATCAAACCCCATACTGGGCTCCATGCTCAGCATGGTATCTGCTTCAGGTTCTCTCTCCCTCTCCCTTTGACCCTCCCACCTGTGCACGCTCTCTCTCTCTCTTTCTTTCTCTCTAAAATAAATAAATAAATCTTTTTTAAAAAATCAAAAATAAAAAGAAAAGATGATTTTCTGGTTTGGAGAAGACCCTGCAACACAGGACCAGAGAGGGTTAATATGAAGAATCTTAAGAAAAAGAGAGAGAGAGAAAAGTATAAACAAATCATTGGAAAATTGAGCAAAATGTACAAGATGGCACATTATGAAAAACAAACATAACTGCTTAGTAAAAATGTGGGAAGAAGGTCTGCTTTCCTGGTCAACAAGGAAATACAAATTTCCTTGCAAACCATGACATAGCATATCACATGTATCACATCTTCTTATGTTAAAGTCCCCTGGCACCAAACGTTGGAAAGGTGAGAGGGTAAACTGACACAATTATGAATCTGGTACATCTAATAAATCCTAAGGTACAGACATTTTAGGAACCAACATTTGTTATCAAGTAGAGAGATACTCTAGAGAATCCCCCCCACTCATACCCCCAAAAATCTATATAAGAAAATACATTGTAAGCAGTTTTTAATAGCAAAATACTAGGGAGTGGGGTAGACACTGAATGGCTACCTACAGGAGAAGACATATAAACTGTGGGATATTCAGATACTGATGTTTTAAGTGAGCACTCCAAGTGAATTAACAAGAGCTACAGGGAGCCAGACTGACAAATCCCAAAAACAAGTTGGGCAAAAAAAACCAAGTCAGTGTTTAACCATTTGCAAGACAAGAGAACATGCTATTTAGTGATACATAAACAGTAATAGTATGAACCTGCACATTGGTGATATCAACAGTAAACAGGGATAGGTGCTACCCTAGAAAGGAGTTGGGGACAGGATCATGGCAGGTGGTGGGGCTGTACACCACACTTCAGTGTATTTCTATGATGCTTTGCCTTTTTCAACATTAGACCACTGGTACTGTGTGGGTCAAGTTCTGGCTGAGCAACTGCTCTGAGCAGGACTTATTGCCTGTGGGGACAAGGACACCCAGATCTGCAAGGTAAACAATATGTCCCTACATGGGTATGAATTGACACTTATAGGATGCTTTTTATATCTATTCATTAGTTTTACTTTGGTAAATATTTAAGGGTTTATCTAAAGTTCCTTTTAATGTAATCTAGATTTTTCTAACATGAAAAACGATATTCAACTGATTCACTTGATGTATTTGTAAGAACAATGCATGTTCTAAGACATATATATATATTTTATATGTATATATATCATATATAAACATGCTTATATATAAGCATATTTTATATATAAGTATATAAATACTATCCTTTTTAAAGTCATGTAATACTTTTAGTGCCTTAAAATAATATAGTAAATGCAAATTTCATGCTAAATTCTCTATTTTTATAGAGTTTTTAGAGTTTTAGAGTTATGTTAGCCACATTTTAGAAAAAGCATTCATTCAAAACAGGCCAGGAAAGTGCTAGAAGGATTCTTGCATTTCTTGCATAATATCTGAAAATTTTCCCACAAAAAAATGGAGGAACTATGCTTACAAAAAATCCAGTATTTGTGAATTCCACATTTATAAGATAAAATTCTTATAAATTCACCTCCGCTCTGTGACAAATGAGTCAAAATCTTGGTCCACAGAAGCCCAGCAGCTCTTTCCAGCTGCCCTGCTGGGATAGGGGGTTGAGGGATCTTCCCTGTTGACTCCACGCTGTAGCCTGCAGTTGCTGGTGGCAGGTCCTGCCAGCTTTGGCCTTCCCAGGACAGTACACATGGGAGCAGATGTCTGATGTAACTCCATCTCCAGCACACCAGAGGTCAGCCCACTGTCTTTGTTCTCTAGATGCATGTTCTGTTGTCACTCTTCTCACTAGGTCAGTCAGAAAGAAAGCACTGTTGATGAAAAGCAAACTGGGAATATTGTTTGCACCTTGAGGAATCCATATGGAATCCAGTCAGTCTCTCTCTACCCTTGTTATTTTTTGGCCTCTTATAATGGCCCTTCCAGTGTTCCAGCATTCTAATATCACATGGGAAACAGTGTATGCTCAACTCTAAGGATGAACATTGTAGCACATTTCACACTAGTCATGACCTAAGTATTCAACAAGAAAGCATTAGTTAAGTAAGTTACAATATGTCCATAGTATAAAATACTATACAACTAAAAATGCTCTAAAAGGATACTGATTTATAGTGGGAAATATTAAGGATATAGAAAAAACACTGATAGAGCAGGATATTTTTCTTGAAATAAATATATACATAGCATATGCATAGAACGGAACACCAAAAAGACCCAGCCTCCAAAACATGACCATCTCTGTGTGGTAGGGACTTTCTCCTTTTTTTTCTGACTATGTTATGGTTTTATGGGGTTTTGCATCCAGCAAATTAATACTTTTGCAATGAGAAAATAATAATACTTATTATAAAAATGAAAACAATTACTCATTGAAAGTAATGCAGTAATTGAAAGTGAAATTTAAAAAAAAAGTTATGAGGTCCTACTTTTTGGATTACATTTCTAACCATTACCATTTTATTCTTTTACATTTGCCAGCTTCCCATGACCCCAGCAATGACCCCTGATTTGCAGCAGAATGGTTTGCTAGCAAGGGTTGCTATGAAGCCAAAACTCATTGTGAGCTTTGGTTAAGGAGGATTTGCAACATGAGAAGCAATGTTCACATGCTATAGTTGGAATGGGTACAATACATGGGGCTGCCATTCTTTGTGGCTCACTCATCAGTAAGGAGAAGGTAGAGTGTTAGTAGAATGTGCCTCTATCAAAAATTAAAAAACATTTTAGTTTCATGCAATTGTTTCCATTGTCTAGTAAGAACAAAATCCACATGCATGTATGAACTACAGTATACAAATTGTACAACTTTCCTGATTCTACCTACAAGTTAATGCTCTCATATTTGCATTTAAAATAATGATTCAGATTATGAGACTGAAGCTGAGAACATTTCCCTTGAGATCAGGAACACGACAAGTATCCCCACTCTCTCCAATATTGTTCAACATAGTACTGGAAGTCCTAGCAACAACAATCAGACAACAAAAAGAAATAAAAGGTGTTCAAATTGGCAAAGAAGAAGTCAAACTCTCTTCACAGGTGACATGATACTTTATGTGGAAAAAACAAAAGACTCCACCCCCAAATCACTAGAAATCATACAGCAATTCACTAATGTGGCAGAATACAAAATCAATGCACAGAAATGAGTTCCTTTTCTATACACTAACAATGTGACTATAGGAAGAGAAATTAGGGTATTGATTCCATTTATAATACCACAAAAATCCTTAAGATACCTTGGAATAAACCTAACCAAAGAGGTAAAGGATCTATACTCTAGGAACTGCAGAAAACTTATAAAGAAAAATGAAGAACACACAAAAGATGGAAAAACATTCCATGCTCATGGATTGGAAGAATAAACATTGTTAAAATGTCTCTTTTGCCCAGAGCAATCTATACTTTCAACGTGATCAAAATACCAATGGCATTTTTCAAAGTGCTAAAAGAAACAATCCTAAAATTTGTGTGGAACCAGAAAAGACCCCAAATCACCAAAGAATGTTGAAAAAGAAAAAACAAAGCTGGGGACATCACGTTGCCTGATTTCAAGCTATGTTACAAAGTTGTGATCATCAAGAAAGCATGGTACTGGCACAAAAACAGACACATAGATCAATGGAACAGAGTAGAGATCCCAGATATGGACCCTCAACTCTATGGTCTACTAATCTTTGACAAAGCAGGAAAAAAAATCCAGTGGAAAAAAAAGACAGTCTCTTCCACAAATGGTGCTATGAAAATTGGATAGCTATACACAGAAGAAAGAAACTGGACCATTCTCTTACACCATAAACAAAGACAAACTCTAAATGGATGAAAGACCTCAACTGAGATAGGAATCCATCAAAATCCTAGAGGAGAACATAGGCAATAACATTTTCGACATTGGCCACAGCAATTTACTTCAAAACACGTCTCCAAAGGCAAGGGAGACAAAAGCAAAATGAACTTTTGGGACTTCATCAAGATTAAAAGCTTCTGCTGTATGGGAGGGGGTAGCAGGGTAATGGGTATTAAGGAGGGCAGGTGCTATGATGAGCACTGGTTGTAATATGCAACTAATAAATCACTGTATGTTACAACAAAAACTAATGATGTCACAAACAATGGCTAACTGAAGATAATAAAAAATGAATCTATTAAAAAAAAAAAAAAAAGCTTCTGCACAGGGCGCCTGGGTGGCTCAGTGGGTTAAGCCTCTGCCTTCAGCTCAGGTCATGATCTCAGGGTCCTGGGATCGAGCCCCACATCAGGCTCTCTGCTCCGCAGGGAGCCTGCCTCCCCCTCTCTCTTCCTTCCTCTCTGCCTACTTGTGATCTCTGTCTGTCAAATAAATAAATAAAATCTTTAAAAAAAATAAAAATAAAAATAAAAAAGCTTCTGCACAGCAAAGGAAACCATCAAACAAAATAGAATGGGAGAAGATATTTTCAAATGACATTACAGATAAAGGACTGGCATCCACAATCGGTAAAGAACTTCTGAAACTCAACACCCAAAAAACAAATAACCCAGTCAAGAAATGGGCAGAAGATATGAACAGACACTTCTCCAGAGAAGACATACAAATAGCTAACAGACACATGAAAAAATGCTCATCATCTTTAGCTATCAGAGAGATTCAAATCAAAACCACATTGAGATACCACCTTACACCAGTTAAAATGGCAAAAATTAACACGACAAGAAACAACAAATATTGGAGAGGATGTGGAGAAAGGGGAACCCTCTTACACTGTTGTGGGAATGCAAGTTGGTGCAGCCACTTCGGAAAACAGTGTGGAGGTTCCTCAAGATGTTAAAAATAGAGCTACCTTATGACCCTACAATTGCACTACTGGGTATTTACCCCAAATATACAGATGTAGTGAAATGAAGGGACACGTGCACACCAGTGTTCATAGCAGCAATGTCCACAATAGCCAAACCGTGGAAGGAGCTGAGATGTCCTTCAACAGATGAATGGATAAAGAAGATGTGATCCATATATATAATGGAATATTACTCAGCCATCAAAAAGAATAAATAACCACCATTTATATAAACATAGATGGAACTGGAGGAAATTATGCTAAGATAAGTCAAACATAGAAAGACAATTATCGTATGGCTTCACTTATTTGTGGATCATAAGGTATACATGGATAATAAGGGATAAGGAGAAGAAAGGGAAAAATGAAAAGGGGGAAATTAGAGGGGGCGATGAACCATGAGAGACCATGGACTCCAGTAATCAATGAGGGTTTTAGAGGGGAGTAAAGTGGGGGGATGGGTGAGCCCCATGATGGGTATTAAGGAGGGCACATATTGCCATAGCACTGGGTGTTATATGCAAACAATGAATCACAGAACACATCAAAAAACTAATGATATACTATATGGTGACTAACACAATATAATAAAAAATTATTAAAAAATTAAAATTAAAAAAATTAAATGATGCTTCACAATAAAGATGAGTGGTGACTTTCATCCTAATAATTTAAATTTTTATTTTTCCTTACTTAGAATAATGACATTAAGTAGCAACTTTGAAATATAGTGACAAGAAAGAAACTACAAAAGAAAGGAAAAAGCTTTATATTTTAGTATTGTTAACATCACTTTTTCCTGATTTTTGAACAAGGAACCCCACATGTTCATTTTTCACAGACCTTCACAAATTATGTAATTAGTCCTGCTTAGAGTTTGGAAAGGTGTTCTCCTTATTCTCCACTGCCATCTTCTCCCCTCTCTTAAGAATTCCAGCTGCTTTATAGAATGTGCCATTGGAATGCCCCACCAACTCCTTACTACAACAACTATCTACATTCCTGGTCATGTTTCTTCTTCCTTGAAGATCAGAGTCTTAGTTGTGGTCTAGATTTCTCTACCTCTATAACCCAAGGCTTTCTATAACTCTTGTAATATTTTGGCTTCAACGTTTACAGAGATGATGTTTCCCATGCTCAGGCTCTCAGTTACATAATCACTTCACTGGCAAAAACTTGTCTGCTTCCAAATATATGAACAGACACTTCTCCAAAGAAGACAAACAAATGGCTAACAGACACATGAAAAAATGTTCATCATCATTAGCCATCCGGGAGATTCAAATCAAAACTACATTGAGATACCATCTTACCCCAGTTAGAATGGCCAAAATTAACAAGACAGTAAATAACCAGTGTTGGAGAGGATGTAGAGAAAGGGGAACTCTCTTACACTGTTGGTGGGAATGCAAGTTGGTGCAGCCACTTTGGAGAACAGTGTGGAGATTCCTTAAGGAATTAAAAATAGAGCTACCCTATGACCCTGCAATTGCGCCACTGAGTATTTCCCCCAAAGATACAGATGCAGTGAGAAGAAGGGCCATCTGTACCTCAATGTTCATAGCAGCAATGGCTACAGTCGCCAAACTGTGGAAAGAGCCAAGATGCCCTTCAACAGACGGATGGATAAAGAAGATATGGCCCATATATACTATGGAGTATTCTCCACCAGAAAGGATGAATACCCAACTTTTGTATTAACATGAACAGGACTGAAGGAGATTATGCTGAGTGAAATAAGTCAAGCAGAGAGAATCAATTATCATATGGTTTAGTTTATTTGTGGAGCATAAGGAATAACACAGAGGACATTGGGAGTTGGAGAGGGGAAGTGAGTTGAGGGAAATTGGAGGGGAAGATGAACCATGAGAGACTGTGGACTCTGAGAAACAAACTGAGGGTGTTGGAGGGGAGTGGGGTGAAGAGTGGGTGAGCCTGGTGGTAGGTATTAAGGAGGGCACATATTGCGTGGAGCACTGCACTGGGTATGATGCATAAACAATGAATCTTGGAACACTGAAAAATAAAATAAAATAAAATATTTTATAAAAGAACTTGTCTGCTTCCACAACAGCCAAACATCCCCTGTCCCCACTCCCTTTCCCAGCTGAGATTCCATAGTCCAGCAAAGACTCTTCTCTTATTTGCCCCAACTCATTGTGTCAAGCTCACCTGATATATGAGCTATATGTGAGTTTGCTATTGATGCATAACAAATCACTACAAAATTGGTAGCTTAAAACAACACATTTATTTCATATTATCATATGGTTTCACTTATTTGTGGAGCATAACAAATAGCATGGAGGACATGGGGAGTTAGGAGAAGGCAGTTGGGGGAAATTGGAAGGGGAGGTGAACAATGAGAGACTATGGACTCTGAAAAACAATCTGAAGGGTTTGAAGAGGTGGGGGGGGTGGGAGGTTGGGGGAAACAGGTGGTGGGTATTAGAGAGGGCACGGACTGCATGGAGCACTGGGTGTGGTACAAAAACAATGAATACTGTTATGCTGAAAATAAATTTTAAAAATTATTAAAAAAAAAACAACAACACATTTATAATCTCAGAGTTTCTGTGGGTCCAGGGCTGGGGCAGGCTTCACTGGATCATTTACTTAGGATCTCAAGGTGTAATCAGGCTGTGTTATCATCTAGAGGCTCAACTAGGGGAAAAATCTGCTTCCAGGATGACCCAATGTTGGCAGAATTCAATTCCTGGTGCTACAGGACTGAAGGCCCTGGCTTCCTAGCTGTTGACCAGAGACCACACTGAGCTCTCAGAAGCCACCCTCACCTTCTACAGGCTTCCTGAAGTTCTGTGCCATGTGGACTCCCCAAACATGTCTACTTCATCAAGAACAATGAAGAGTCTCCAAAGTGAGTCAACTAAGAAGGCAAAATTTTACATATTGTAACACAACCATGGGATTGACATCCCATCGTCTTTGCTCTATTTTACTGTTTGGAAGTGAGTCATAGGTCCTACTCCTACCCTCAGGGGAGGGAACTACAAAAGGGAATGATCACCAGGCAATGAGGATCATGGGGACTACCCTTGGGTCTGCATGCTACCCATGACAAAGTTCAAAACACTGGCTTTCCTGTCCTGTGCCACCATCCAAGCAGCTGACTATAGCCATAAAGAACCTTCTGTGGTCCTGACATTCTCATGTGACCTCCATATACAGTGTTCCCACTGGGTCCTAGAACTGCCCAGTGATTTTTACACATCTCCCAAGACAATTTTCACTCCTGTTCTCCTCCAACTCTCTCCTTTAACATCCATTATGTCCTCTCTCCTTTTTAATCTCAGCTATTGCCCTTGCCTCTTCCTTCCTACACTAACCGAATCAACCAGGGTCCAAGAAGGAAATAGAAGATTCTCTGAATACATAATCATAGAAACTGGTTACACAGGAGATGGACATGGTGAGATGCTATCCAGAGGCTAGAGAAGAGTGGAGGCAAGAAAATTTCCAAGCCACCATAGCTAAGGAGCAGAGGGAGAAGGTGAGTGCAGAAACTATGCTGAGTCTTTCTGGAAGAAGCTGGAGTCCAAGAAGAGATGTCCCCAAAAGCAGGGTGGAATGGGAAGAAGTACCAACTTCCCCCCTCTACCTCCCTCAATCTCCTAGCAGAGCTTCCCAAACTCAGCAGGAAGATACTGACCTGAGAGCCAAAGTATGAGCCAGAAACTGAGATTTAGACATGAGTAAAGTGAGGGTGATGAATGTCTCCAAGAGCAAAAGTCCCAGAACTGGCACATTGACAAAACTAGAAGCAATGAGAATAAAATGTCCAGCCTCCTTAGTACACGCCTGCCTGCAACACTACTGGGTACGCTGGAGCCCACCCACTCTCACCTACTCAGACTGTGTTGTTGCAATTCTCCTCTCCGGAATCATTCAGGCCACAATGGAAACATAAAGTGATATCTGCCAACACTAAAAAGATACATCTCCAGGAGGAATTAAGATGGCAGAAGATTAGAGGATCCTAAGCTTGTCTTGTCCCTCAAATACACCCAAATAGCAAATAATTCTGAATACCAAGAACAGAGCACAATATCAGAACTTTTAAAAGTCTGCTACAGGGGCGCCTGGGTGGCTCAGTGGGTTAAGCCTCTGCCTTCGGCTCAGGTCATGATCCCAGGGTCCTGGGATCGAGCCCCGCATCAGGCTCTCTGCTCAGCAGGGAGCCTGCTTCCCTTCCTCTCTCTCTGCCTGCCTCTCTGCCTACTTGTGATCTCTCTCTTTCAAATGAATAAATAAAAAATCTTTAAAAAAAAAAAAAAGTCTGTTACAGTGGGGGACATGCCTGGCTTAAAGGTGCCCAGGTGGTGAAGTGGGGCAGAATCCCAAGTGTGACACCATGGTCTGAAGATCCCCTTGGTCACAAGAAGAATGGGGGGTGCCTAAGTGCTGCACTGTTACCAGGTATAGGACCATGGAAGCTGGCTAAGAACAGCGAGTCTAGTTACGGGCTTTCTGCTCTGTATTGCCATAAACTGCAAACCACTGTGTGGTCATGGGACCTTGCCTGGGACAGGTCTAGCACGTGGCAGAATCATGGGGAGACCCTCCCCAGGAGCAACAATGAAGGCCTATGTCATAGGAGTCCCTAAAATTTATAGTTTTGAAACTCAGTCACGCACTTGACATAAAAGAGCTCAGACGCAGGCAGGAAGAACACAGGGTTCTGATGAAACCAGGGAGACAAGAACAATTGATTGCTCTTCTGTAAGGGCTCACTAAAGAGTGGAGGGTGTGAATTTTCAGCTCTAGGATGAGAGAATGGGGTGCCACCATATTCATTCTATCAGTACTAAAAGCCTTCAGGCAGCAAAAGAGTTTCACCTAGTAGACTCTGGAGCCTCTTATACCAAGCCATTCCTCCTAATGCCCTAGAAGCATATTTCCACTATGGCAAGGCCACCTGAGAATCAGCACAACAGGCTCCTCCCCCAGAAGACCAGTATAAACCACTTGCTCCCACAAAGTTTACTGAGGGTAGAGGGATGCAAATCTTCAAGTCTAGAGGAAAATAGTATCTAGCCTCCTTTGTACTTTTATTATTTATTTTTATGGTGATTTTCTCATTTATTTACTTATTTTTTGTTATTTTATGTTAAATTTTTTAATTAATTTTATATATTTTTTTGTTAACTTCACTATTTTATTTTTTCTTTCTTATTTTAGGATCTAGATTCTTTTAACAGCAGGCTAAAACACACATAGGATCTAATTTTTTTGGTTTTGCTGTTGGTTTTGTTAGGTTTTTTTTGTTTGTTTGTTTGTTTTCTTTCTTCTTTTCTTTCCTGGACAAAATGACAAGATGGAGAAATTCATCCCAAAAGAAAGAACAGGCGGTAGTACTCACAGCCAGGGATTTATTTAATCAATACAGATGTAAGTATGATTTTGGAACTAGAATTTAAAACAATGATTATATGGATGGTAGCTGGGCTTGGGGGGAAAAAAAACAGAGAAGACTAGAGAATCCCTTACTGCAAAGAAAAAAGAACTAAAATATAATCAGGCTGAAATTAAAAATTAAAAATGCTATAACCAAGATTCAATCCCAAGTGGAGGCCATAAAAATAAGGGTGGACAAAGCAGAGGAGTGAATCAGTAACACAGAAGATTAAATTATGGAAAATAATGAAGCTGAAATGAAGAGTTAAAGGTAATGGACTAGGAAGGTAGACTTAGGGAACTCAGTTTCTTATTAAAACAATAATATTTATATCATAGGAGTCCCAGAAAATGAAGAGAGATATATAGGCACAAAAAGTTTATTCAAACAAATGATAGCTGGGGAAGGACACAGATATGAAAATCCAAGAAGGACAGGAACTCTCATTAAATTTAACAAAAGTAAACCATCGCCAAGGCATATGATGGTTGAATTCATAAAATACACAGACAAGGAAAGAATCCTGAAACCAGTAAAGGAAAAAAGTCCTTAACCTACAAAGGAAGACAGATCATGTTCACAGCAGATCTGTCCACCAAAATCTGGCAGGCCAGAAGGAAGTGGAAGGAAATATTCAAAGTGCTGAGTGGAAATAATATGCAGCCAAGAATTCTTTATCCAGCAAGGTTGTCATTCAGAATAAAAAGAGAGATACAGAGTTTCCCAGACAAACAAAAAGTAGAGTTTGTGAACACTAAGCCAGCCCTATAAGAACTTTCAATAGGGACACTTTGAGTGGACAGAAGAAAAAGACCAAAAGCAACAAAGACTAGAAAGGATCAGAGAACATCAACAGAAACACCAACTCTACAGGTAACACAATGGCACTAAATTCTTATCTTTCAATAATCACTCTGAATGTAAATGGACTAAATGCTCCAATCAAAAGACACAGGGTACCAGAATGAATTTAAAAACAATATCCACCTATATGATGCTTACAAGAGAGCTAAAGACACCTGCAGTTTGGAAATGAGAGGATAGAGAAATATTTATCATGCAAATGGACATCAAAGAAAGCCAGAGTAGAGGAGGGAGGAAAGATGAAAAAGGAGAAAGGGACCCATTTTAACTGGCCCCCTAAATTTAGCTGTATATCCACCAAAATATTTTGAACGCCCACAAAGTCAGCTAAGATGTAAGAATATATTTCTGGGTCTCTGCAAGCAGAAAAGTGACTGCTTTTTACAAGGTAGGATGTGTGGAGTTGTGAATATGTGGCGAGATATGGGAAGATAAACTGAAGGGGGAGGGAGTCTCCATAAGCTAGCTCCTGGAAAGCGATATAATACTGGAGAGCAAAATCAGAACCTGTAGAAATCTGCTCTAGTGAGCAACATCCCTCTCTGAAAGGGGCTCTGGAAATGAAAGGGCAGAATTCTAGGTAGAGCATCATGGTCCCAAGATACAAGAAGCCGCAGAGCAAAAGGGGTTTCTTGAATCAGTAGAGTGGTAGAGCCAGGAAGGTTATGGTCAGCAGCCCAGGAAGGGGCTCTCAGCTCTGATCACAATAAACCAGAGCTGGGTTGGTTCTTAATTGCTTTTCTCTTGGGCAGACTGAAAAAAATCTGGAACCTGCACATATGACCAGGCAAAAACTCACAGAGTAGTAGCTGTCAGGAAAGGGCTTTAGAGTGGTGCCCAGACATGATCCAGGAACTTCAGGTGCATGTGAGTGCACTGCCACTTGGGGTTTTAGAATCAGAAAGGGCAGTGGCACTCCCAGACCCCTCGGACTACATCTGAGAGAGTTGCTGTGGGTGCACACCCCAGGAGGCTGTGGTTTTCTGCATGCATACAGAAGTGGAGACTGTCCTGGAGGGTTTATTAAAGGGCAGACTGAATTTTCTGCTCTGGGCCAGAGGTTTGGCTGTGGCCACTTCTGCTCTGAGCCTCTGAAGAAGAGTGGAAAGTCCCCAGGGAACAAAAGCCACACAGAAGACTGGTTCCCACTGAGCCCACACCCCTGACAGGGGTCTCCACACAAGCAGGGTTACCTGAGAAACAGCAAGACAGGCCCCTCCCCCAGAAAACAGCCGGGAAGAACAGGTGGAAGATAATCTTATGGATCCCAATGCCTGAGGAAAATTATATATTGAGCTCCAGGTATGATTTGTTTATTTTTCAGATGAAATTCTCCTTTTTTTTTTCTTTTCTTCATGCCGTTTTTTTTTTCTTTTTACCTTTCCATTTCAACTAGATGTTTATTGTATCAACTTATATTTCATAGTAGCTTTTTTTTAAGATTTTATTTATTTATTTGAGAGAGAGACAGTGAGAGAGAGCATGAGCGAGGAGAAGGTCAGAGAGAGAAGCAGACTCCCCGTGGAGCTGGGAGCCCGATGTGGGACTTGATCCCAGGACTCCGGGATCATGACCTGAGCCAAAAACAGTCGTCCAACCAACTGAGCCACCCAGGCGTCCCTCATAGTAGCTTTTTAATTTGTATTTTTCCACACCTATATTCTTTATAGATATATGCTTTATTGTACTCCTTTTTTCACTATTCAATTTTACCTTTATATATATAAAAGTTTTACTTTCCTTATAATTTTAGGAAGTAGTGTCCTCTAACACACAAATGAAAATACACCCAGGAAAAACTGAAACACCCTGTTTTGTCCACACTGAGAGACTATAAACCCCCTTCCCCCACCCCCATTTTTTAAATTTTTAAATTTTATTCTTGTGTTTCATTTTGGCTTTGTTTTTTGGTTATGGTTTCCAATCACTCCAGAGTTTGCCAGGGTGTATATTGCTTGGGTCATGGTTGATATTTTGGACTCTGCTATTCACTCAATCATCCCTCAACAGAATGACTAGAAGGAGGAACTCTCTATAAAGAAAAGAAATACAGACAATGTCCTCTGCCACAGAACTAATGGATATGGATATAAGCAAGATATCAGAGATCGAATTCAGGATAATAATCATAAAGTCAATAGCTAGGCTTAAAAAAAGTATTAGTGACAAGATAGAATCTCTAAGAGGAGAAATGAGATCAAATCAGACCAAACTAAAAAATGCTATGAATGAGATTCAGTCTAAACTGGATACTCTAACAGCCAGGGTAAATGAGGCAGAAGAGAGAATTAGCAATCTAGAAGATAAACTGATGGAAAGGAAAGAAGTTGAGGAAAACAGAGATAGGCTACTAATAGCACAAAAAGATTGGAGAGATTAACGATACCATGAAACGTTCCAGTAACAGAATTATTGGTATCTCCAAGGGAGTGAAGAGAGAAAGAGGGCTAGAAGGTCTATTTCAGCAAATCATAGCTGAGAACTTCCTTAATCAGGGGAAGGAAACAAGCATTCAAGTCCAAGAGGCAGAAAGGACAACCTCCCAAAATCAATAAAAATAGATCAACACCCAAACATATAATAGTGAAGCTTGCAAATTTTACAGTCAAAGAAACAACCCTGAGAATATCCAGAGAGTAAGTTCTAAACATACAGAGGAAAGAATATCAGAATAATATCAGGGGCACCTGAGTGGTTCAGTGGGTTAAGCCTCTGCCTTGAGCTCAGGTCTTAATCTCAGGGTCCTGGGATTGAGCCCACCATTGGACTCTCAGCTCAGCAGGGAGCCTGCTTCCCACTCTCTCTCTGCCTGCCTCACTGCCTACTTGTGATCGCTCTCTCTGTCAAATAAATAAAAAAATAAAATCTTAAAAAAAAAAAAAAGAAGAAGAAGAACATCAGACTTGTCCAAAGAAACCTGCCTCTTTGGAGAACAGTGTGGAGATTCCTCAAGAAATTAAAAATAGAACTTCCCTATGACCCTGCAATTGCACTACTGGGTATTTACCCCAAAGATACAGATGTAGTGAAAAGAAGGGCCATCTGTACCCCAATGTTTATAGGAGCAATGGCCACGGTCACCAAACTGTGGAAAGAACCAAGATGCCCTTCAACGGACGAATGGATAAGGAAGATGTGGTCCATATACACTACAGAGTATTATGCCTCCATCAGGAAGGATGAATACCCAACTTTTGTAGCAACATGGACGGGACTGGAAGAGATTATGCTGAGTGAAATAAGTCAAGCAGAGAGAGTCAATTATCATATGGTTTCACTTATTTGTGGAGCATAACAAATAGCATGGAGGACATGGAGAGTTAGGAGAAGGGAGTTGGGGGAAATTAGAAGGGGAGGCAAACAATGAGAGACTATGAACTCTGAAAAACAATCTGAAGGGTTTGAAGAGGTGTGGGGATGGGAGGTTGGGGGAACCAGGTGGTGGGTATTAGAGAGGGCACGGATTGCATGGAGCACTGGGTGTGGTACAAAAACAATGAATATTGTTATGCTGAAAATAAATTTAAAAAATGATAAAAAAAAAAAAAAAAGAAACCTGGCAAGCCAGAAATTGATAGAAAGACATACTCAGGATACTACATGAAAAGAATATACAGCCAAGAACATTTTATTTAGCAAGGCTGTTATTCAGAATGGATGTAGAGAAAGGAGTTTCTAAGACTGGCAGAAACTGAAAGAATATGCGACCACCAAGCCATCCCTGCAAGAAATATTAAGGGGATTTTGTGAGAGAAGAGAGACACCAAGAGTCATATAGACCAGAAAGAAACAGAGGAAATATATAGAAACAGGGACGTTACAGGCTATAAAATGAAACTACATTCATACCTTTCAACAGTTACTCTGGATGTAAATGGGCTGAATGTTCCCATGAAAAGACACAGGGTTTCAAATTGGATAAAAGGGCAGGACCCATCCATATGCTATCTACAAGAGACCCATTTTGAATCTAAAGACACCTCCAGATTGGAAATGAGGGGATGGAGAACCATTTACTGTGGTAATGGACCTCAAAAGAAAGCCAGGGTAGCAATCCTTATATCAGACAAATTAGATTTTAAACCAAAGACTGTAATAAGATATGCAGAGGGACACTACATCATATTTAAATGGTCTATCCAACAAGAAAATCTAAAAATTGTAAATATCTATGCCTCCAATATGGGAGCAGCCAATTATATAAACAAATTAATAACAAAAAAAGAAACATATTGATAATAATACATTAATAGTATAAGACCTCAACACTCCACTCACATCAATGGACAGATCATCTAAGCAGATCAACAGAGAAACAAGAGCTTTGAGTGACACATTGGACCAGACAGAGTTCAAAGATATATACAGAACATTCCATCCTAAAACAACAGAACACTCATTCTTCTCAAGTTCACATGGAACTTTCTCCAGAATAGGCCACATTCTGGGTCACAGTCAGGTCTCAACTGATATCAAAAGGATGAAATTTTTGCCTGCATATTTTCAGACCACAATGCTTTGAAAGTGGAACTCAATCACAAAAAAAAAAAAAAAAAAAAAAAAGGAAAGAACTCAAACACTTGGAAGTCAGAGAGCATCCTTCTAAAGAATGATTGGGTCAACCAGGAAATTAAAGAAGATCATAAACAATTCATTGAAACTATTGATACTGAAAACACATTGGTCCAAAACGTATGGAATATCACAAAGGTGGTCCTAAGAGGGAGATATATAGCCATCTAAGCCTCACTCAAAAATTAGAAAAATCCCAAATGCACAAGCTAACCTTACACCTAAAATAACTGGAGAAATAAAGCTTAAACCAAGCAGAAGAAGAAAAATAATAAAGATCAGAACACAAATCAATGAAGTAGAAGCCATAAAAATAGTAGAACAGATCAACAAAACTAGAAGCTGGTTCATTGAAAGAATTATTAAGATTGATAAACCTCTGGCCAGACTTATCCAAAAGAAAAAAAAAAATGACCCAGATCAATTACATTATGAATGAAAGGGGAGAGATCACAGCTAACACCAAGGAAGGAGAAACAATTATTAGAAATTCTTACCAGCTTTTCACTACATCTGTATCTTTGGGGTAAATACCCAGTAGTGCAATTGCAGGGTCATAGGGAAGCTCTATTATAAATTTCTTGAGGAATCTCCACACTGTTCTCCAAAGTGGCTGCACCAACTTGCATTCCCACCAACAGTGTAAGAGGGGTCCCCTTTCTCCACATCCTCTCCAACACACGTTGTTTCCTGTCTTGCTAATTTTGGCCATTCTAACTGGTGTAAGGTGGTATCTCAATTTTAATTTGAATCTCCCTGATGGCTAGTGATGATGAACATTTTTCCATGGGTCTGATAGCCATTTGTATGTCTTCATTGGAGAAGTGTCTGTTCATATCTTCTGCCCATTTTTTGATATGATTATCTGTTTTGTGTGTGTTGAGTTTGAGAAGTTCTTTATAGATCCTGGATATCAACCTTTTGTCTGTACTGTCATTTGCAAATATCTTTTCCCATTCTGTGGGGCCATCTGTACCCCAATGTTTATCGCAGCAATGGCCACGGTCGCCAAACTGTGGAAAGAACCAAGATGCCCTTCAACGGACGAATGGATAAGGAAGATGTGGTCCATATACACTACAGAGTATTACGCCTCCATCAGAAAGGATGAATACCCAACTTTTGTAGCAACATGGACGGGACTGGAAGAGATTATGCTGAGTGAAATAAGTCAAGCAGAGAGAGTCAATTATCATATGGTTTCACTTATTTGTGGAGCATAACAATTAACATGGAGGACAAAGGGAGATGTAGAGGAGAAGGGAGTTGAGGGAAATTGGAAGGGGAGGTGAACCATGAGAGACTATGGACTCTGAAAAACAACCTGAGGGTTTTGAAGGGGTGGGGGGTGGGAGGTTGGGGGAGCCAGGTGGTGGGTATTAAGGAGGGCACGTATTGCATGGAGCACTGGGTATGGTGCAAATACAATGAATACTGTTACGCTGAAAAGAAATAATAAAAAAAAAAGAAAGAAATTATTACCAGCAACAATATGCCAACAAATTAAGCAATCTGGAAGAAATAGAAGCCTTCCTGGAAATTTAAAAACTACCAAGACTGAAACAGGAAGAAATAGATAATCTGAATAGACCAAGAACATGGATGCCAAAATACTCAACAAGATCCTAGCCAATAGGATCCAACAGTACATTAAAAGGATTATCCAGGGTGCCTGGGTAGCTCAGTGGGTTAAAGCCTCTGCCTTCAGCTCAAGTCATGATCCCAGAGTCCTGGGATCGAGTCCCTCATTGGGCTCTCTGCTCAGTAGGGAGCCTGCTTCTCCATCTCTCTCTGCCTGTCTCTCTGCCTACATGTGATCTCTGTCTGTCAAATAAATAACTAAATAATCTTTAAAAGGATTATCCACCATGAACAGGTGGGATTTATTCCTGGGATGCAAAGGTGGTTCAACATTCACAAATCTATCAACATGTTAGAACACATTAATTGAAGAAAAGGCAAAAACCATATGATCCTAACTGATGCAGAAAAAGCATTTGACAAAATACAACATCCTTTCCTGATACATCTCAGGACTTCTGCTCCCAGGAAGACAGAGTAGACCTACTTTTCCCTCTTCCTCTTGCTAACTACAATTAAAAACCTGACATTTTGTACAAAACAACCATTAGAAGACTCTGAAAGTTAGAGATGAAAGCAAACTGGTTAGGGACCCAAAAAATGACACAGCAGTGAGGCCCCTGAATATTTATTTTGTCTCATATATCCCAGACAGGGTGCTGAAGAAGTTAGAAACCTGGAAACACCAGCAAGCACAAACTAAAAAAGTCCCAAGTAAAGCATTCTTTTTCTACCCAAAGGAGTAGTGAAGGTGCAGCTTAGTAGAACAGAAAACTTTTAGACAATAACTGCTTTACTGCAACCAAACACTGCAAACCCACACCTCCCAAGTCAACCCATGAGGTACCTAAACCTCCACCCTCCCAGACTGAAAGAAAGGGCCCAGGCCCCCATCCCTATTCGGTCAGAAAAGACTGATGAGGATCTGGGATGTTCATCTCTGCTGGGTGTTAAGGAGTCCCACCTCCTCCCTACATACCCCTCACCTCCCTGTGTAGGCAGAGACTACTTCCTGCAATAAAAGGAACCCTTCCCCCTTCTTGCTAAGGTGTCAGAGGAGGCCAAGTGGAAAGGCAGGACTTTAACCACTGCTTGGCAGTAATGAGGACACTCACAATGGTGTCATTAGGGGACACATAAGGAGAAGTGATAAGATGAACTACCTTCCTCCATGTGGGATGGTATCAGCAGAGGCCCAGTGGGGAGCCAGAGCTCTCATCCTCACTCAGCAATAATAAAGAATCCTTCCTTCCTCATCCTGATGTCACCTGAGGCTAAGTAAAGAACTTGGACTTCTAACGCCACCTGGAAGCAAAGAGGCACTTCTGCTGGAGTGGTGTCAGAAGAAGCAAGTTAAACACGAACTTTAAATAGGAATATAAAGTCTCATAATTTCTAAAATGTGCAATGAAACTCATAAGGTTTCAATTTAAATGATCAGCTGTCAACAGTGATAACCAGGAAAACCTCAACTTGACAGAAAATAAATGGCAACATTGAGATGAGAGATGTTAAAATTATCTGACTGAAATTTTTAAGGAACCCAAAATAAAAACATAACAACAAAAAATAACAGACATGGGGCGCCTGGGTGGCTCAGTGGGTTAAGCCACTGCCTTCGGCTCAGGTCATGATCTCAGTGTCCTGGGATCGAGTCCTCTGCTCAGCAGGGAGCCTGCTTCCCTCTCTCTCTCTTTGCCTGCCTCTCTGTCTACTTGTGATCTCTCTCTGTCAAATAAATAAATAAAATCTTTAAAAAAAATAAAATAAATAACAGACATACTTGAAACATTGGAAAAAACAGAAATTCTCAGCAAAGAAACAATCTCAGAAAAGAAGAGCTAAATAGAAATGAAAAACACAATAGCGAAATTAAAAACTCAATATATGATCTCAACAACAAAATGGGGGGGTGAGAAAACAACTCAAAACAACAGAAATCCAATCCGATAGAGTAAAAAAAAAATTAACAGAACATCAGAAACATGTGGGATAATGACAAGATTTAACATTTATGTAATCAGAATCCCAGTAGACAAAGATTATGTAGCTGAAAAAATACTTGAAGTACTGAAAGTACTTGAAAAGGTACTTGAAATATTTGAATGACTGAAAACTCCCCAAATTTGGCAAAACACATAAACCAACAGATCCAAGACATTTAATGATTTTTAAGAAAGGATAAATCCCAAAAATTCCACATCAAAACATATCATGGACAAACTTCTAAAAACTAAAGACAAAACAAAAAGTCTTGTAACCACTAACAGAGAAATAACAACATACTTACAGGGTAAAAACTATTCAGATGACAGAAACCATGGAGGCAGAAGAAACAGCACAATATTTTTTCAAGAAATGAGACTAAAGAACTGTCAACACAGAATTCTTAGAATTCATAGAACTTATTTTGTTTCTTTTGTTTCTTGAATAAGTACTGTGCCACTTCTGCCTCCATGGTTTCTGTCAACCTAGAATCCTCATCCAGTGAAAATATCCTTCAAGAATTAAAGTGAAATCAGACCTTTCTAGATGGAAGAAAACTAAGAGAATTTGTTGTCAGCAGAACTATCCTAAAAGAATGGCTAAGGGAAGTTACAAAACACAAAAGGACAGATAAAAGAAGGAATTCTGGAGCATCAAGAAGGTAAAAAGAGGGCGCCTGGGTGGCTCAGTGGGTTAAAGCCTCTGCCTTCAGCTCAGGTCATGATCCCTGGGTCCTGGGATGGAACCCGTGTCAGGCTTTCTGCTCAGCAGGGAGCCTGCTTCCCTTCCTCTCTCTCTGCCTGCCTCTCTGCCTACTTGTGATCTCTGTCTGTCAAATAAATAAAAAATCTTAAAAAAAAAAAAAGAAGAAGGTAAAAAGAACAACGGAAACCAGAAAAGCATAGGTAAATCCAACAGTTTCCCTCTTCTCCTGGATTTTCTAATTTTTCTAAATTATGTTTGATTTTGAGGAAAAAAATTAAAACACTCTCTGATGTAGTTATCAATATATGTAGAGGAAATGTTTAAGACAATTTTATCACAAATGAAGGAGGTAAAAGGATATAGAGTGAGGTAAAGGTTTTTCTAAATTTTCCTCAAACTGATAAAATGATAACACTATGAGACCATGACAAATAATGTATATATAATTTAATACCTAGAGAAACCACTTGAAAAAGCTATAAAAGAGATACATTTAAAAATACTAGAGATACCACCTTACACCAGTTAGAAAGGCAAAAATTAACAAGGCAAGAAACAACAAATATTGGAGAGGACTTGGAGAAAGGGGAACCCTCTTACACTGTTGTGGGAATGCTAGTTGGTGCAGCCACTTTGGAAAACAATGTGGAGGTTTCTCAAGATGTTGAATTTAGAGCCACCCTATGACACGGCAATTGCACTACTGGGTATTTACCCCAAAGATACAGATGTAGTGAAAAGAAGGGACATGTTCATAATAGCAATGTCCACAATAGCTAAACTGTGGAAAGAGCAGAGATGCCCTTCAACAGACAAACAGATAAAGAAGATGAGGTCCATACATATAATGGAATATTACTCAGCCATCAGAAATGATGAATAGCCAATTTTGGATGAGACTGGAGATTATGCTGAACAAAGTCATTCAAGCAGAGAAATTTAACTATCATGTGGTCTCACTTACTGGTAGAACATAAGGAATAGCATGGAGGACATTAGGAGAAGGAAGGGAAAAAATGAAGGAGGGGTGGAATCAGAAGGGGCAATGAACCATGAAAGACTTGGACTCTGAGAAACAAACTGTGGGTTTTAAAGGGGAGGAGGGTGGGTGGATGGGTTGACCCAGTGATGTGTATTAAGGAGGCACATATTGCAAGGAGCACTGGGTGTTATATGTAAACAATGAATCTTGGAACACTACACCAAAAACTAATGATGTACTGTATAGTGACTAACATAACATAATAAAAAATAATAATAATTTAAAAATACTAGAAATATAACGGAATTACAAAATATGTCCACTTAACCCACAGCCCTAACATATTAAAATTTCATTGAATATAAATGGTCTGAATACAACAATTAAGACAGAGATTGGAAGAGTGGATTATAAAACATGACTCAGCTATGTGCAGTCTATAAGAAATTAACTACAAAAATAATTTAAGTAGGCTAAAATGTGAAAGGATGGAAAAACATATATCATTCAAGAGTTAATCCAAAGAAAGTTCATGTGGCTATGTTGATATAAGATAAACTTCAGGGTAAACAAAATGTCTAGGTACAGAAAAAGAGATTATAGAATAATAATAAAAGAGTCAATTTATCAAAATGACATGGAAATTTTAAATGTGTATTACCAAACAACAAAGCTGCAAAATTAGTGATGAAAAACTAACAGAACTGAAAGGAGAAAGAGAGATGTACAGTTGTATGGTTAGAGGTTTCATTTCTTTCTCAGCAGTTAATAGAACAATTACACAGAAAATCAGCAAGTATATAGAAGAACTGAAGAACACCATTGACCAAGAGGATCTAAATATGTGTAGAAAACTCTGCCCAACAACAGCAGAACATTATTTTTAAGTGCCCAAAGTACATATACCAAGATATACTACAACTTGGGTCATAAAGCAAACCTCAGAAAATTTAAAAATTGAAACCACACAGTATGTTCTACAGTCACACTCTAATCAAATCAAATTAGAGATTAATAATAGAAAAACAAGCAGAAAGGCTACATACTTGAAAATTAAAATTAAAACTTCTAAATAATCCAGAAGTCAAAGAGGAAGTCTCAAGAGAAACCAAAATTATACTGAACCAAACAAAATGAAAATACAGCATATCAAAATGTGTGGAATAGGGGCGCCTGGGTGGCTCAGTGGGTTAAGCCTCTGCCTTCAGCTCAGGTCATGATCTCAGGGTCCTGGGATCGAGTCCCGCATCGGGCTCTCTGCTCAGCAGGGAGCCTGCTTCCTTCTCTCTCTCTCTCTGCCTGCCTCTCTGCCTGCTTGTGATCTCTGTGTGTCAAATAAATAAATAAAATCTTTAAAAAAAAATGTGTGGAATAAAGCTAAAGCAGTGATGGGGGGAATTTTACAGCATTAAATGTTCATACTGGGAAGGAGAAAAGGTCTCAAGTCAATAATCTAAACTCTCATCTCAATAATCTAGGGAAAAAAGAGCAAAATAAACCTAAGGAAAGTAGAAGAAAATAATAAACGTAAGAGCAAGAAAATCAATGAAATAGAAAACAGAAAAACAACAGGGAAAATCAATGAAACAAAGAGCTTCTTCTCTGAATTGACAAACACCTCTAGCATGACTGACAAAAAAAGAGAATAGAAATTACCAATATCAGAAATGAAATGGAAACATCACTATAGACCTTACAGACATCGAAAGGATAATAATGGAATACTGAACAACTCTACACACATAAATGTGGCAACTCAGATGAAAGGACCAATTCCTCAAAAAGTAAAAGTGAACACAATTCACCCAATATAAAATAGATAATTTGGATAATTCTGTAACTATTAAGTAGACTGCATTTGAGTTTTTAAATTCCCAAAATGTAAATCTCCAGACTCAGATAGTTATCTAAAAAGCGCTACCAAACATTTAAAGGAGAATTAACACCAATTCTACCCAATTTCTTCCAGAAAATAAAAAATTAGGTACACTTTCCAGGTAATTTTATGAAGTTAGTGTTATCCTTATGCCAAAATCAGAGGAAAGCAAGAAAGTGAGAAAGAGAGAGAAGAAGGGAGGTAAGAAGAAAGAAAGGAAGGGAGGAAGAAAGGAAGGAAAGAAGGGAATATGGGAGGAAGGAAGCAAGGAAGGAAGGAAAGAAGGAAGGAAAAGGGAAATGGAAAGGAAGGAAGGAAGAGAGAGAGAGGGAAGGAGGGAGGGAAAAAATTACATAAACAATGAATCTTGGAACACTGCCTCAAAAACTAATGATGTATTTTATGGTGACTAACATAACACAAAAAAAAATTAAATAGGTGTACATCTAATAATACATGTACTGACTCAAACACTGGAAACCATAAAACACTAATGAAAGCAATCAAATATCTATAAATAAATGGAAGGATAAATCATGTTTATGGACTAGAAGATTCAACATAGTAAATATGTCAACTCCCCCCAAATTTATATACAGATTTAATGCAATTCCTATCAAATTCCAGAATGATATTTTATAGCTATAAACAACATTATTTTATAATTTATATGGAAAGGCAAATGATCTAGAATATTTAACACAATTTGGGAAAAAAATGGGAGGACCAATCTATAAATTGCAAGATTTACTCTATAGTTATTACAGTAACTAAGAGTGTGTGGTGTGAGCAGAGTCATATACACACAGATCAACAGAAGAGAGGACTCAGAAAGAGACTCATGTAAATATGCCCAGGGGATTTTGACAAAGGTGCAAAAGCAATTTAACATAAGAGAGATAACCTGTACAATAAATGGTTCTTGGGTAATAGGATATTCATAGGCAAAAGAAAAAGCACATTTATCTATGTCTCATAACTTATATAAAAGTTCACTCAAAGTGGATCACAGACTTAAATGTAAAATCTGAAACTACAAAACTTTTAAAAATCAACATAGGGGGCACCTGGATAGCTCAGTGGGTTAAGCCTCTGCCTTCTGCTCAGGTCATGATCTTGGGGTCCTGGGATCGAGCCCTGCGTCAGGCTCTCTGCTCAGCGGGAAGCCTGCTTCCCCCTCTCTCTGTCTGCCTCTCTGCCTACTTGTGATCTCGCTCTTTCTGTAAAATAAATAAAATCTTTTTAAAAAACTAACACAGGGAGAAATCCTCAGAAACTAGAGCTAGGCAAAAAGCCTTAAACTTGACACCAAGAGCATAATCCATAAAAAGAAAAAAATGATAAACTGAACTTAATCAACATTACAATTTTTTGTTCTGTGAAAGGCTGTTAGGAGGTTAAAAAGACAAGCCATGTACTAGAAGAAAATACTTACCAATCACACCCAGAAAGAGACTGATATCCTGACTACATAAAGAACTCTCAGGGAAGGGAAAATGGCAGAAGAGTAGGAGAACCTTAGGCTGAGTTTGTCCCACAAATACAAGTAAACAACCATTAAATCATCCTAAAGACCACAGAAATTGACCTGAAGATTGGCAGAACAAACTCTATAACTAAAGGTAGAGAAGAGGCCACATTGAAGAAGGTAGAAAGTGCAAAGATTCAGGTTGGGAGAGAAATGGATGATGGTTGCTGCAGTGGGAAGGGAACCATCATCCTGGAGAAGGGCTAAAGACAGATTAATGCATAAGGGAGCCCGCACAAGGAAGACAAAGCCCCAAAGCAACTGGCTTGGAAAGAAAGAGGAGCCAAAACTTCATGAGTTCTTGCAACCAATGGGGCTTAAAGTCTGGAGTTTTAAAGGTTGGCAGCCTTGGCTCAGAGAGCCTGAAGAGCATTGGTCTACTCCTGGAGAGAGGTCAGGGAAAATAGCATGTGGACATACAGCGTGGAAACAGTGATCTGAAAGTGACTGGGGCCCACGGAGGGGAGGTTATTTGCTCATCTCAGAGCATGTCCCAGAGAGACAGCATTCACAGAGAGACCCCTCTAAAAACAAAGGAATTGGCAGGCACCATTTCTTTCCCCCTCCCCTCAGAATAAGCACAGGGCCACCTGCATGAACCAGTGCATCACTGACACTTGCTACCTAACTTTCTTACACCAAGCCTTGTCCCCCAGGTTCTGGTGGAGCCACCCTTCACATCACACATGCCTCAATCCCACTGTAGCAGCCCCCTCTCCCAAAAGACCAACCAAACCCCTGCTCACAACACATCTCCCAGCCCAGGAGTTTTGGGGGGCTTGGTTCTGGCATTGGTGGCAATATGTCACAGTTCAAAAGTGGACTACAGTACACCTAGTTATAATTCAGCACATTCAGGCCAGGGACCAAACACTGCCTATAATAGGCAGAGAACCTCTGCAGTTCACTGGCCTAAAGCATAAAAAGACCAAGACACAATAGCTGAGAGCCCAGCACACATTGGAGACACTTCCTGAAGCAACAGGCCCTTGGGAACAAGGGACACTACACTGCAGGGCACTATAGGACCTCTTCATAAAACTATTACTCTCAAGAACAGGAGACAGAGCTGACATCTTAACATAAAAACAGGCACAGAGACATAAACAAAATCAGAAGATAGAGGAATTTGAAAAAATTAAAGAACAAGACAAGGCCACAGCCAGAGATCTAAGCCAAACAGATATAAATAATGTCTGATAAAGAATTTAAAGTAATGGTTTCACTTACTTGTGGAGCATAAGAAATAACACCAAAGACATTGGGAGATGGAGAGGAGATGAGAGTTGGGGGTAATTGGAGGGGGAGACCAACCATGAGAGGCTGTGGACTCTGAGAAACAAACTGAGGGTTTTGGAGGGGAGAAGGGAGGGGGGTTAGGTGAGCCTGGTGGTGGGTATTACAGATGGCACGTATTGCATGGAGCACTGGGTGTGGTGCATAAAATGCTGGAACACTGAAAAGAAATAAAATAAAACAAAATTTTAAAAAATTAAAATAATGAGCATAAAGATATTTGTTGGACTGGAAAAAAGAGTGGAAATCATCCATAAAACCCTTAACACCGATATAATGAATTTTATAGCAAAGATGAATGGTTCAATAAATGAAATGAGAGACATGCTTGATGGAATGAACACCAGGCTGGAAAAGCGGAAGACTGAATTAATGACTTAGAAGATAGAGTAATGGAGAGTAATCAAGCGGAATAGAAGATAGACAAATGATGATAGGGTACTCAGTGACTGCATTGAAATGTAGTAACATTCATATTATAAGAGTCCCAGAAGAAGAAGAGAGAGAAAGGGGATAGGAAATTTATTTGAAGAAAAACAGCTGAAAACCTCCCTAGTCTGGGGAAGGAAACAGATATCCAGATTCAGGAGGCACAGACAACTCCCAACAAAACAAACAAAGCAGATCCACACATGACATAATTAAAATGGCAAAATGGTAGTGATAAAGAAAAAAAATTTTTAAGTGGCAAGACAAAAGAAGAGTTACATACACATACACAGAAAACCCTATATGGCAAAAGGCAGATTTTTCATAAGAAACTTTGCAAGTCAGAAGAAAGTGGCATGATATATTCAAAGTGCTGAATGGGAAAAATATGCAGCCAATAGAAGGAGAGATAAAGTTTCCCAGACAATCAAAAACTAAAGGAGTTCATGACCACTAAACTGGCCCTGCAAGAAATATTAAAGATGACTCTTCGAGCAGAAAGGAAACATCAGAAGTCACAATATGAAAGTAGCAAATACAAAAGCAGTAAAAAAAAAAATCTGTAAAAAATCAGCTAAGGAACTCACAAAAGAAAAAGATGTGAAATATATATATATACCTAAAACATGGGAAAGAGAGAAGTAAAGAAATGGGTTCAAACTTAAGAGACCATCAACTGCATTTACACTATTCTATGCAGAGTATGTTATACACAAACCTAATGGTAACCACAATCCAAAACCACTAATAGATACACAAAGAATAAAGAAAAAGAAATTCAAATATATCATTACCATGCACCTTTTCTGAACACAATGTTGTGAAATGAGAAGTCAACCACAAGACCTGGAAGGACCACAAATACATGGAGGTTAAATAATATGGGTTAACCAAGAAATAAAAAAGTACATAGAAACAAAGAAAAATGAAAACATAACCATCCAAAATCTTTGGGATGTAGCAAAATCAGTCTTAAGAGGGAAGTTCATAGCCAAGTAGGCCTACTTCAAGAAGCAAGAGTAAACAAATAAACAGCCTAACCTTACACCTAAAGGAGCTAGAGAAAGAACAAACAAAACCCAAAACCAGCAAAAAGAAGGAAATAAGTGGGCAGAAATAAATGACATAGAAACTAAAAAAATAGAACTGATAAATGAAACCAGGAGCTAGTTCTTTGAAAAAAATAAAGAGAATTCATAAACCTCTAATCAGAGGTTTGTAATCCAAAAACAAAAGGACACAAATAAATAAAATTCCAAAGGAGGAAGAATACAAGGAGGAGGAATACAAGCCAACACCACAGATACACAAACAATTCTAAGAGAATATTATGAAAAACTATACATCAACAGACTGGACAACCTAGAAAAAAATGGATAAATTCCTACAAATATATAACCTCCCAAAACTGAAGCAGGAAGAACTAGAAAATTTCAACAGGCCAATTCCAGCAAGAGATTGAATCAGAAATTTTAAAACTCCCAACAAATAAAGTCCAGGACCAGATGGCTTCACAGGTGAATTCTACCAAACATTTAAAGAAGAATTAATACCCATTCTTCTCAAACTATTCCAAAAAATAGAAGATGAAGGAAAGCTACCAAACTCATTCTATGAGGCCAGTATCATCCTGATACCAAACCCAGAGAAAGACACCACAAAAAAGAGAACTACAGGCCAACATCTCTGACAATCATGGATGCAAAAACCCTTAACAAAATACTAGTAAAGAGAATCCAACAATACAATTTAAGAAATTATTCACTACAATCAAGTGGGATTTATTTCTGGGATGCAAGGGTTGTTGAATATTTGCAAATCAATTGATGTGATGCATCACATCAATAAGAGATAAAATAAAAGCCGTATAATCATTTCAATAGACTCAGAAAAACTTTTGACAAAGTACAACCTCTATTCATGATAAAAATCCTTGACAGGGGCACCTGGGCGGCTCAGTGGGTTAGAGCCTCTGCCTTCGGCTCGGGTCATGATCCCAGGGTGCTGGGATCGAGCCCCGCATCGGGCTCTCTGCTCGGCTGGGAGCCTGCTTCCCCCTCTCTTTCTGCCTGTCTCTCTGCCTACTTGTGATCTCTGTCTATCAAATAAATAAATAAAATCTTAAAAAAAAAAAACCTCGACAAAGTAGATTTAGAGGTAATATACCTCAGCTAATAAGGTCCTATAAGAAAAATCCACAGCAAACATCATACTTAATGGGGGAAAATCAAGAGGTTGCCCCTAAGGTCAGGAACAAGACAAATATGTCCACTCTCACCACTTTTATTCAACATAGTACTGGAAGTCCTAAGCACAGCAATCAGACAACAAAAAGAAATCAAAGGGACCAAACCAGTAAGGAAGAAGTAAAAATTTCACTATTTGCACATGGCATAATACTCTATATAGAAAAGCCTAAAGACCCCACCAAAAACTACTAGAACTGAAAAAATGAATTCAGTAAATTCATAGGATATAAAATCAATGTGAAAATCTGTTGCATTTCTCTACACCAATAATGAAGAAGCAGAAAGAGAAATCAAAGAATTGATCCCATTTACAAGTGTCCCCCAAAATTGTTAAGATACCTAGGAATAAATGTAACCAAAGAGGTAAAAGACCTGTACTCCAAAAACCATAAAACATTTGTAAAAGAAATGAAGATGACACAAAGAAATAGAAAGACATTACCTGCTCATGGATTGGAAAAATAAATATTGTTATAATATCTATATTACTCAAAGTAATCCACAGATTTAATGCAATCCCTATCAAAATATCATCAGTATTTTCCACAGAGCTAGAACACACAATCCTAAAATTTGTACAGAACCACAAAAAACCCTGAATTCCCAAAGCATTTCTAAAAAGAAAAACAAAACTGGAGGCATCACAATTCTGGATTTCAAGCTCTTTTAAAAAGCTGTTGGTCATCAAGACAGTATAGTATGGCACAAAAACAGATACACAGTTAAGTGGAACAGAATAGACAATCCAGAAGTAAACCCACAATTATATGGTCAATTAATATCTGACAAAGCAGGCAAGAATATATAATGGGAAAAAGACAGTCTCTTCAGCAAATGGTGTTGGGAAAACTGGTGAGCTACATGCAGAAGAATGAAACTAGACCACTTCCTTACACCATATACAAAAACAAACTCAAAACAGATTAAAGACCTAAATTTGAGACCTAAAACTATAAAAATCCTAGAATAGAAAACAGGCAGTAATGTCTCTGACATTGGCTATAACAACATTTTTCTAGATCCATCTCTTGAGGCAAAGGAAATAAAAACAAAAATAAGCTATTAGGACCACATAAAAATAAAACCTTCTGCCCAGCAAAGGAAACAATCAACAAAAATAAAAGGCAACCTACAGAATGGAAGAAGATATTTGTAAATGATATACCCATAAAGGGTTAGAATCTAAAATCTATAAAGAACTTAACAAAATCAATACTTAAAAAATAAAAAATCCAGTTAAGGGCATTTTTTTGAAGAAGACATCCAGATGGCTAACAGACATATGAAATATGTCCAACATTACTCATCATCAGGGAAATAAAAATCAAAACTAGAATGAGATATCCCCTCCCACCTGTCAGAATGTCTACAATCAACAACACAAGAAACCACAAGTGTTGGTAAGGCTGTAGACAAAAGGGAACCCTCCTGCACTGTTGGTGGGAATCCAAACTGATAAAACCACTCTGAAAAACACTATAGAGTTTCCTCAAAAAAGTTAAAAGTAGAACTAGTCTATGATCCATTACTAGTTATTTGCCAAAAAAACAAACAACCAAAAAAATACAAAAACACTAAATCAAAGGGATACATGCACCCCAATGTTTATAGCACCATTATTTACAATAGACAAATTGTGAAAGCAGCTCATGTCCATCTATAGATGAGTGGATAAAGAAGAAGTAGTATATATATAATGAAATATTATTTGGCCATAAAAAAGAATGAAATATTGCCATTTGCAACAACATGGATGCAGCTAGAGAGTATATACTAAGTGAAATAAGTCAGTCAGAGAAAGACAAACACCCTATAATTTCACTCATATGTGGAATTTAAGAAACAAAACAAATGAGCAAAGGGCAAAAAAGAGAGAGGGAGAGAGAGAGCACGCGAGAAGAGAGACAAGCCAAGAAAAAGACTTAGCTGTTGGGAACAAACTGATGATTACCAGGCAGGAGGGGATTGAGGGGATGGGTGAAATAGGTGATGGGGAAAGGAGTGCACTTGTCATGAGGAGCACAAGATAATGTGTGCAATTGTTGAATCACTATGTTGTAAACATGAAATTAATATAACACTGTATGTTAACTATACTGAAATTTTAAAATATATTTCTAAAAATAATAATATTAAGAATTCTCAAAACTCAACAGTAAAAAAAATTGAAAAATTAAACAAATACTAAATGAGAAAAAGTGCAAAGACAAGAAGAGTCACATGACTTAGGAGGCTATACAGATAGTAAATGAGCACATGAGAAAATGTTCAACATCATTAGCCATTAGGGAAATGCAAATTAAAACTATAATGACATGTCATTACACGCCTATGAGAATAGCTAAAACGAAAAAAATAGAGACAACAGCAAGTGCTGGCAGAGGATGCAGAGACAACCCCTCACACAGTGCTAGCAGGAATATAATACAGTATAGCCTCTAGAAAGCACTTTGACTATTTTTTTTAAAAAACTACCCTACAACCTAGCAATTAACCTAGCAATTGCCCTCCTGAACATTTATCCCAGGGGATAAATGAAACTTACGTTCACACAATAACCTGTACATGAATGTTCCCAGAAGCTTTATCCATTGTAGTCCTAAACTGGAAATTAACCAAATGGTTGTCAATGGATGAGTGGTTAACTGAACTATAGTACATCTATACCATGGAATCTTACACATCCTTAGAAAGGCACAACTAGGGGCGCCTGGGTGGCTCAGTGGGTTAGGCCACTGCCTTCGGCTCAGGTCATGATCTCATGGTCCTAGGATCAAGTCCCACATCGGGCTCTCTGCTGAGCGGAGAGCCTGCTTCCACCTCTCTCTCTCTCTCTGCCTGTCTCTCTGTCTACTTGTGAACTTTCTCTGTCAAATAAATAAATTTTTTAAAAAATTTAAAAGAAAAAAAAAAGAAAGGCACAACTAGTGATACATGCAACAACTTACGTGGATCTACACAGTGAAAGCACTAGGCTAAAAAAAAAAAAGCAAAACCTAAAAGGTCATACACCGTATGATTCTCTATGTATAGCATTCTTGAAATAACAAAGTTACAGAGATGGAAAATAGATTAGCAGTTCAGAAGGGGGTTTGTTAAATAGGTGGTGTAGGCAGAAGGGATGTGGGTATGGCTGAAAAGGGCTACATGATGGGTCCTTGCAGTGATGTAAATTCTATCTTCACTGTGTCAATGTGAATATCCTTGTTGTGATACTGTATCATAATTTTGCAAGATGTTACCATCAGAGGAAACTGGGTAAAAGGAACATGTAAATCTACCTCAAAATTAAAAAATTAATCTCTCTGTATTCACAGAGTTTTCCAGCCACTACCCAACTTTTTTCCCGTCCTTTATATCACAACTTCTCAAAAACACTGTATTCACTTCTCCTTTCTTTCTTTCTCGAACCCACTTCAACCAAGAGAAGAGTCATCTAGACTGACTAGACATCTGACTAGAGACTAGTCAGAGTCATCTCTGATAACATCAAAGTTCTGGCCCTTTCTTAGGTTCTCAGCAGCCTTCCCTGCACTGCCTTCTTTTTTAGTCTCAGGACTTGCTAAGGCTCTAGCTTTTCCTTATTCTCCTTTGCTGGCTCCTTCCATTCTTCCCACCTTCCACCTTAAGCCCACCCTCCCTAGAAGATCTCAGTCTTGGCTTTAAACACTGACAACTCTCTGAAGATGTCTGTCTTTTGACCCAACTAGCTCCGAATGAGTCTCCCACCAACAGTGTCCTCTGTACCCTGGCTCAGCACTGCCCAGTGCCTCTGCTCTTGTTCAGCTCAGTTCCTAACTCAGTTCCTGAGTCACAAAGGGCTCTGCTCACCCAGAGGTCTCTCTTTTTCTCTTACCTTTCTCATTCATTTCTTCTAAACATATCCCAAATCCTGCGGCTTGCACCTGGTCATTAATTTTCATGTGGATGGCTGGAACACTCCAGTTCCACAGTCTGTCCTCTGAGGGGACCCCAAAACCCCAAACCATGGACCATTCTCTTGGAACACCTTCTAACACTCCAGTCCACATTCTGTCCTCTAAGGATCCCAACATCCCATCCCACTACCCATGCTCTAGGAATGCCCCCCAGTATCCCAGGCCATAGCCCATGCTCTGGGAGGACTCTCTGAACATCCTAGACCATGGACTAATCTCTGGGAACAACCCCCAGAACCCCAGTCTGTCGCTGCACTTTTCTGGGACCCACAGTCTCTCAGTCTGGCCTCTCCCTACGGAGCCCAATATGTCTGACCTACAGAGGGATGCCTGGGGCTCACCTCTGAAGACTCCACAGAACCTGCCCTGAGCATTAGGCTGAGCTCAGACTGGGAGAGACATCTGCAGTCAGCAGAAGAAGGGCTGCACCCCTGAGACCCTGGGCGCAGTTGTGTCCTGAGCAGGGACAGAGATGGGAGAGCCACTATGTGAGGTCTGAGTAGTAACAGAGGGGCAGTGCTCCACTATACTTCCACTATGGCTAAGCCCAGGCCTTTTCTTCTGAGTAAGATTCATACCAAAGTGACCAAATTGCCACCAACTTTTAGAAAAATATAGATATTATGACTGATATTTCAAACTCCATGGAATGCTCCTATCTTCCTACCTGGTCCTGAATCTGTCTGTCCTCTGACTCTGATTCCTTCCCCAACAGTCTTGTAGCTGTGCTTCCCCATCCCTCCAGGTCCTGTAAGAGCTCTGCCCACCTAGGCCCCTCCTGCTAAGGGCTTGGTCTGTCCTGCCGCAGATTTGACACCCTACCCATGCCTTGCCTGAACACAGAGCTGAAGCTAACCAACCCTGCTTTGGGTTGCGCTGTTTGGTCTTGCTGCTCCTCCTGCAAGTGTGTTCACCGCATGGAGAGGAGCTAGCTTATTGAGAGGACAGGTCTGGGTTATAAGAGTGGCCAGAGGCCAAGGCTCAGTGCACAGGGGCAGGGCACCAGACACAGGCTCCAACACCTGCCTTTACTGAGGAGTGAATGGAATTGTGCCTTTAGCCCCTTCTCAGCGTGGTCCAGCAGTTGTTAGTTGCTCTAACTCTGACCTGAGAAGATGACCAGACAATTGAGGGGATGTAACAACAGAGGGTGGGGGGTACATGTGAGCTGTGTTCCCCCATGCTAAAGCCAGGCCTGGGCACACACCCCCCACCCAGCTCCTTCTGATGGCTCTTGACAGCAGAAGTTGGCTGGAGGTTTGTAGGCATGGTAGAGTTTGCTGGCATTATGGATCAGAGCTCAGGTTTGGTGCAAATGGGCTGGCAAAGACATGAGGGACAGGAAGCATGAGTATGACCGAGATCCCGAGAACCTGACCTCAGTGCCCCTCAGTCCAGCAAGCTGCACCTAAACTGTCTTTTTGGCGCACTGTGTTTCCTCCCGTTCTGAGGATTAGGTGCCGTCCCCTACACAGGCGTGCCAATTAAAAAAACTGAATTACTGAATGAAGACCGACACGCTGGTTTTACAGTAGCGCATAAATCAGCAGCAGCAATATAAATCATTTGCAATACAGTAACTTCAGAAATTTTAAGGGCACTTTTCTTCAAGTTCTTTATTTTCTTTTTGAGATTTTATTTATTTATTTGACAGAATTACAGGTAGATTGAGAGGCAGGCAGAAAGAGAGGAAGGGAAGCAGGCTCCCTGCTGAGCAGAGAGCCCGATGTGGGGCTTGATCCCAGGACCCTGGAATCACGACCTGAGCCAAAGGCAGAGGCTTTAACCCAATGAGCGACCCAGGAGCCCCTCTTCAAGTTCTTTAATCACTTGACATTATACAATAATGAAAAGAGAAGAAAAATGTATATTGGCTGCTGAGAAAATATTAAAAAGAAATCGCTCCGCAGCTAATGCTTTCCTCTTGTGGGCAGTCTAAGGTCCTAAGAAAACATTCCAGTCATCTACCTTAAGCACTACTCAGTCCCAAAGCCTCGCAGTCACTTCAGAGCTGTCCAGGGGGCTGTGCCTCCAGGGGTGTGGCTGCCTCTGCCAGTAATGGGGGCGTTTGCAGGGGCGTGGCTACAGCTGCAGGGGGCTGGGGTAGGAGGATCTGTGTCTGCAAGGGCGTGTCTGTCCGTGGGGGCGTGGCTGCGTTGGAGGTGTCTGAGTCCATTGAACTTTCCCAGTTGATGAAGCTGGAAAAGTAACAGGCCCAGCCCCTGGGGGGAGGATGGGGCGTCAGCCTCCTTCTCAGCTCGCCCAGGAAAAAGCAGATGAGCCTCTGCCTCACGCCACGCCAGCGCACAATGAGATTTGAAACATATGAATTTCCGTAGAAGCTTCTAGAATGTTCAACCCAACAGCATTGTCTCTTTTTTTTTTTTTTTATGCTCTCGTTTTAAATAGTCTCCGAGCCTATGACGATAGTTGTCCTTCCTGTGCTGTGCCCAGGGAAGGTAACAAGTGAGTTGTACTCAGAAGCACACCCGAGAGGCCTCCAGGGGCAATGCCACCCTGCTGCAGTCTGGAATTGGGCCGCCCTGGGCTGCCTCCTGCTCTCAGCAGGACCCCTTACGCCAGGCCCTACGGCCAGCCCCCATGTGAGAAAGAGGCCGTCTCTTCTACCTTCACTTCAGGCTGTTCCCCTTACTCTTGTAGAAAGGAATTGTAGTGTTGTTGACTTTGGTCCATCCTGCAAACCAGTTTGAAACTGTCCTTTGCCCCTCAAAAAACAGACTTGCGCTGGGGCGAGTCGTCACTACCGTCTCCTGTGGAGCGTTCCTCCTGCTTGGCAGTGCCCATCAGGTTAGGACACTGAAACCACAGCAGTGTGGCCAGAGCACCGACCTCACCACTGAGTGGCCCAAGAAGCCACTAAGTCCGGCCTCACAGCCCGCGGGACTGGTCACTTTGGTAGCACCAGAGCCTGGGCGACTTTATGAGAGCCTCTTCTCTGAGGGTGCGGCCCGTGGGTGGCCCCAAGAGGCAAAGAAAATGCCTCCGCAAGGTGGTGCAGCCACCCACAGGAGTTAACCAGAGAGACCTTGTCTGTGGGGTTTCTTCCTGTATTTCCAATATATAGGAAAGATGGAAAAGTCTCCGAGTTCCTCTACAGGCCATCTCCTCTGAGCCTCTAAGTCTCTAGGTTATCCTTTCCTTTCTCTGGCCTTACATGTCTCCATTGCAGGCCCAAATCCTCCCCACTGCACCCCAACCCTCCCTTCAACCCCATCCTCTCCCTGACGCCCTGGAGTTGAAAGGTTCTACTCCTCTCCCCTTTCCCAAGAGGCTTAGATCTCTCTGGTGGACAGTCAATGCCCCCAAGCTCCCCTCTGCAGCCTAGATCACTATGTGCAGCTGGCTTCTTGTCCCCCCTGATGTCTCGAAGGTGCTCACAAACCCAGAGCCTGAGGGCTGTCCTCACCCTGCAGACCCTTTACCTAAGAAGTGCCCCCCACTCCCCACCCCTGGGCTATGCAGCCATCTCCCAGTGGGTGTGACTCAGCTAGCTACCACCGAACCACAGTGATCTTTCCAAAATACACATCAGACCATATGTCCTCTGGCTTAAAACACTTCCCAGGTGTCCCAGGATTGGGCATTGCTGAATCTGCAGCCAGGGCTCTCCTTTCCTCCATAATTCGTGGTGTTCCTCAAACCTGAGCTATCTTCAAAGGGGCCATGAACTTCTCAAAAAACAAAAACAGTATCAGCATTTGCTTTTGCATCAGTATAATAAAACTTACGATCCTAAATCACTTCCACTTTATATCTGATGTGAACAACTACACTCAAATGTTTGCAAACTAAATTGCGGTAACAAGTAGTTCTTGTGCAGTCCTTTACAGTTTATCTAGAGCTTTCTTTCACCTCTGTTGTTTTTAATGAGATTTAATCTTCATTGGCAATTATGAGAGTTGGTATCACCAGAAGCATTTCCAGCCCCCACAAGTTCTGCCCCAGGAGCCTGAACACAGAGCTATGCCACCCCCTATGAGCAAACTTCAGGGGTAGCATTTTCTAGGTGGTTTAGGTTACAGTGGACTGCCTTGTATTCAGGAGGTAACAACTGCCTACAACTGGTAACAGCCTCCTGTTTGCTTTTTCTCAGAATCACTGCATATTGTGAAGTTGACACATCCTGAAGTCAGAGCTCAAAGGATCACCTGGGGACTTCACAAGCAGACAGTCCTGTGCGGTGGACTGCTGGCCACCTGCTGAGCTCCTGGCCCAGGTCTGGGTCTGTAAACACAAAAATGTCCACACACAGGGAAGCTGGTGCTTAATATCCATATCCTTGGAAGGAACTAGCGACATTAAATCCATTTATTCCGCTGTGTGTGGCCAGAGTGGGAAAAAAAGAGGCTCTGGGGAATTGAACCCCCCCCCCCCCGCATTCCATTGCACAGAAACGCCTGACTAGCGCTCACGTGTGTGAAGCCAGCGGTGGGAGCAGATGCCTTCCTGCAGTTCAAGCAGAACATTGTCTGTCTGAACACGTCCAAACTCCGCTCAATATCCCCATGGCCCACCCCAGAGTGACGGACCTGGTTTGTCCTGCGAACCTGCCTCCTAGGGAGCTGCTCCCATCAAATCCAGAAAATGCTTGGTGTGGGAGTGCGCGCCCTGTGCTCATACCAACTACTCATTTTTCCCACTGACCTTCCTTGCTCCATAAAGTAACAACTGAACACAGGATTATTAAAACCCTACCTGCTCCCCAGAATAGACAGGTTAGGTTCCTCACCTCCTGTTTCCCCACTGGCCTGAAGACGTGATCTTTCTCAACAAAAGTGAAGTCGTAAGGTCCAAACTGATAGCTCCGGAACACCGAGTGGAGAGCAATACTCCGACTAAGAAAAAGTCTGCAGGCACGGAACGCGGGCCTGCGCGCCCCGGGGGCGGGGCGAGCCCTTCTCCGCACCTCCCGGCCTGACCACGCCCACAGACGTCACAGCAGGCACTGCCCCCCGACCCCGGCAGCCTTACGGACTCGGAGAAGGGGGAATCCTCACCCCCTTACCCTTCACCCTGAGAGCTACAGGAGACTCAGGAAATGGAGAAAAAAGGCTCTTGGTGAAAGGCCAGACCCTCTCTGAAAGTTGACAGTGTCTGCTAGTTATGCCCAGTACAAGTTCTAGTTCATAGAAGGTAGCCAAGTACAGGTTTTTCCTTATGAACAAGAATTTGGAAAACGTAAACTGCGTGACTATTTTGCCTTCTTATTTCTCTTCTGCCTTTGAAGAGTTCTCAGCTATTGCTGATAAACCTGACCAGCACTCCTCTTATTTTCTCTTTGTCTGTTCCCTCTCCAGCCTAGGCCTGGGCCAATGTTAGTTACGTTTGTGGGAAGCTCACTCTTTCTCCCATACAAAGAGAGGTAAACACAGAGACACACAAACACACGCACAGACACATCAGATGCACGGGCACACAAACTAAACACAGATACAGACAGGTACACACATAGACACACACACCACACAGACACTACACACATATAGACACAAATTGCATACACACAGAAGGAACTGCAGGCATACATATAAACACACAAACACACACAGAACAAAAACTGCACAGACATACACACACAGACACACACATACCACAAGCATACACTATACACAGACATATTAACCACACACAGAAACAGGGACACACACAGAAACACACACACAAATATAAACAGGCACATAGACACATAAATACACACATACCAACACACATGCACAGACACACACAAGACACACGGAGGCATACATAAACACATACACTACACACAGACACAGACACCCAGGCCTGCAATGCACCAGGCAGCTCAAGTGGGACCTTAGCCCCCCAATCACTGCCCAAGGATTGACAGGAATTCAGAGGCTCCTAAGTCCTCCACCATGTAACAGACAAACCCCAAAAGTTCCCCTTCTGGGAAATGTCTCTATAAACCTCTCTGGGAGAATTATTTCTTTAAGGTGTCTGGCTACATTAGGTATATGGGAGGCATAGACTTGATAACAAACACATTGCAAAGGACAGGGTATGGTCAGGTTACCCAGGAGCAGTTCCAAGGATCCAAAGGGCCTCTGGGCCTCCTGGAGCCTGTGCTCCTAGAGCACAGTCCAGGGCTGGCCACAACCACAAGTGAGCCCAAGTAGTCTGATATAAGGTCCAGTATGGCATTTCAGACACCTTGTGTCAGATTACTGTGCACATCATGTGTAGACACAGCCCACAGCCCACATGTGCTGTGCCTGGTGACTCCATTCACGTGGGGCAGGACACCTGTGGAGTTCATGACCACAGCAGAAATGCAGACGCATCCATGCTCATCCGTGAGCCTGAGCATCCTCCTCAAACACCTCAAGAAACACAATAAAGAAGAGAAAATGTCACAGGGAGCAGGGAGTATGAATGTGCAGGCACCCTAAATGGTTACTGCCATCCTTACAGAATAATAGCCACACCTGGGGAGCCTTGGTGTGCAGGCCGACAGGTCCAAAGGAGGATCGTGAAGCACCAGGAGGGCAACTATGGCTGGCCAAACATATAGTTTACTAATGCCTGTGTTACTAATGTTCACCTGTGTTAATAACATTCACCTGCTGACTCAGCCTGGCCATTGGGCTGACTGCATCCTTCCTTCATCTTCCTTCATCACAAGCCCCTAATGTTCTTTATGTAGCTGTTGAATGTTTGTGGTGGGATCAACTATCCCTGCTCCAGGAATGAGTGCATGCTGCCCAAATTATGGAAGAAATCCCACCCCTGCCAGGGATTGGCATCTACATGTCCCAACACACATGGCAACAAAGCCCACACAGAGCAGAATTCCATGCTGGACCAAGTTTCAAGCTCTCCATCTCTGGGCTCTTTAGTCATTGCTAACCCATCCTCTTGGTTGTTGAAACCAGGTTCAATTAGGGATTCCGGCAGTTAAGAATGAGGATTGAATGGAGGTAATGTTGTTGGAAACTACAGCATAATTCATGATGCTGGTGCTGTACCATGGAGAGGTTCTGAATTTCTTCAGTCAGAAGTGACAGGGGACGGTCTCAGAAATGATGTGGTGATTCCTGAGCTGGGCAGGAACACTTCACCAAAATCTAACCATAGAGTCACACTTTTCGCAGATGACTTGAGAAACTCCTGAGAGAAACTCCAAAATAGGAGCTATCTAAATGTTCTTAGCAAAGAGAAGCATCATTGGAATCAGATATAAAAGCTAAACAAAGGTGGCTCTTTCCAAGTATACAGTACTTGAATGAATAAATTCTGAAATACCTGTAATAAAATCCATTTGCTTATATGATGTAAGTAGCAGTGGGTTTTATATGGATGTGTGGATGCGCATATTTTATGTGTTTGTGGGTGATCCAGTGAAGTGCCCTGGGCTTCTTACCCTCAACAGACAGATATGACTCAGAGCCATTTCCATCCCAGTCTTCCACTCTCACTTCACATGGAAATCTTCCAGAAGCTCCCCTTTGCAAATCCTACCTTCTCTCAGGGGTTGCTGTGATCACCCACTGTGCAGGCCTCTCTGGCCACCAGCCTTTCCTGCTCTGACTGCATAGGCTGCACATCCTGTTCACCCACTGCTGCCCACAGATTGTTCCACTCAACCCAGCCTCACTGACCCCTAAGAGATATAGGAGAGATGGGACACTGGCCAGACAGCCAGGGTAGCTGTCTTCTGTCCAGCCAAGAGAGGGACCTGAGAAAGAAAAACCAAATGCAGACTTACATGGGTTCCTTTATCTACTGCTGTGTAACAAAATAACAACCAAAATAACAACCATTTTATCATGCTCCCAGATGCCATGGGTCTGGAACTCAGGCACCATGGAAAGAGATCATCTGAGCCCCAGTACAATTAAGGTAGCACAAAGGACTGAAAGCAACCTGAGACTGGGGACTGGAAGCATCGAGAAGTGGCCTCACTCATTTCTGTTGTAGGATTATATGCCATACCATGTGGCTGCTGCCCTGATCCTTGGACTTCTTCACAGCATGGTGGCGGGGGCCCAAGGACAGGAACTGGAAGCTGCTAGTTCCTTCAGCCCTGTACCCAGGACTGGCAGGTATCACTGCCATCATACTCTACTGGTCAAGCAATCACAGAGGCCAGGTTCAAAGGGTTCTTGATGGGAAAAATGTCAGAGAACATTAGAGCCATATTTTAAATCACCACAGACTGCATCCTAGCCAAGGATTCAGTCAGGGAACAATGAAGGCATGATGCAAACAATGAGAGGAATTCTAGCCTTCAAGTCTGCACTTTGAAGGCAATTTAAAATGTAATGAGCTGTGGAGCAATAGGAATTCTCATTGCTGGTGGAAATGCAAAATGGTGCAGTCACTTTGGAAGGCAATTTGGCAGTTTCCCACAAAACTAAACATACTCTTGCCACATAATTCAGCAGTTGTATTCCTTAGTATTTCCCAAGGGAGTTCAAAACTTATAGGCACAAAAACCTGCACACAGATGTTTATAGCACCTTTGTTCATAACTGCCAAAACTTGGAAGGAAACAAGATGTCCCTCAGTGGACGAATGCATAAGCAAACCATGGTATATTCAGACCATGGAATATTATTCAGCAGTTAAAAAAAAAGAGCTATCAAGTCATGAAAAGACATGAAGGAACCTTAAATTCATTGCTAAGTGAAAGAAACCAATCTAAAAAGATTCCAACCATATGACCTTCTGGAAAAGGCAAAACTGTGAAGGCAATAAAAAGATCAGGGTTTTTGTGGGGAGAGGAAAAGGTAAGTAGAGCACAGAGGATTTTTTTTTTTAAATAATTTTTTATTTATTTTTTAATTTTTTATTTCTTTTCAGCATAACGGTATTCATTGTTTTTGTACCACATCCAGTTCTCCATGCAATCCGTGCCTTCTCTAATACCCACCACCTGGTTCCCCCAATCTCCCACCCCTCACCCCTTTAAAACCCTCAGATTGTTTTTCAGAGTCCATAGTCTCTCATGGTTCACCTCCCCTTCCAATTTCCCTCAACTCCCTTCTCCTCTCCATCTCTCCTTGTCCTCCGTGCTATTTGTTATGCTCCACAAATAAGTGAAACCATATGATAATTGGCTCTCTCTGCTTGACTTATTTCACTCAGCATAATCTCTTCCAGTCCTGTCCATGTTGTACAAAAGTTGGGTATTCATCCTTTCTGATGGAGGCATCATACTCCGTAGTGTAAATGGACCACATCTTCCTTATCCATTCGTCCGTTGAAGGGCATCTTGGTTCTTTCCACAGTTTGGTGACCGTGGCCATTGCTGCTATAAACATTGGGGTACAGATGGCCTTTCTTTTCACTACATCTGTATCTTTGGGGTAAATACCCAGTAGTGCAATGGCAGGGTCATAGGGAAGCTCTATTTTAAATTTCTTGAGGAATCTCCACACTGTTCTCCAAAGTGGCTGCACCAACTTGCATTCCCACCAACAGTGTAAGAGGGTTCCCCTTTCTCCACATCCTCTCCAACACATGTTGTTTCCTGTCTTGCTAATTTTGGCCATTCTAACTGGTGTAAGGTGGTATCTCAATGTGGTTTTAACTTGAATCTCCCTGATGGCTAGTGATGATGAACATTTTTTCATGTGTCTGATAGCCATTAGTATGTCTTCATTGGAGAAGTGTCTGTTCATATCATCTGCCCATTTTTTTATATGATTGTCTGTTTTGTGCGTGTTGAGTTTGAGGAGGCTTTATAGATCCTGGATATCAACCTTTTTTTTTTTTTAATTTTTTTTTTTAAGATTTTATTTATTTGTCAGCGACAGAGGGAGAGCGAGCGAGCACAGGCAGACAGAGGCAGAGGGAGAAGCAGGCTCCCCGCCGAGCAAGGAGCCCGATGTGGGACTCGATCCCAGGATGCTGGGATCATGACCTGAGCCGAAGGCAGCCGCTTAACCAACTGAGCCACCCAGGCGTCCCTGGATATCAACCTTTTGTCTGTACTGTCATTTGCAAATATCTTCTCCCATTCCGTGGGTTGCCTCTTTGTTTTGTTGACTGTTTCCTTTGGCACAGAGGATTTTTAAGGTAGTAAAATTGTTCTGTGAAACTACAATGATAAATATTGGTTGCAAAAAGTGTATCACTCTGGTGGGGGCAATGTATGTGTGGGAACAAGGCATATATGGGAAATCTCTGGACCTTCTGTTCAATTTTGCTGTAAATATAAAAATGGCTCTAATAAAAGTCTGTTTTTAATGTAAGGTGCTAGAAGAAAATTCATTATGTAGATTCCACAGTCTATGGAAACAAAAATCTTTGAAAAGTGGCTGGGGTGGGGCCCACCAGGCAGGGCTCTCTGTGGCTGAGAAGGGCCTGCTCCTCACACCTGCTCACCCATGAGGACAGTGTCCCTGAGTCTCCCCACCAGCAGTAGGTCTATCCCCACTCTAGCCCTGGTAAGTCAGGGGGGCAATGTTGAGAGTCCTGGACCTGTGCCGGCTCCACTAGGACCAGTGTGTCGACCACAGGTTTCCCTGTGCCCTGCCTTGAAACGGATGTTACTGCTTTGAGAAATTATGGTACCTCCAAGGGCCTCTTTCCAACCAAGCGAACTAAAGGAGGAGAGATAGCAAAGGGACCCAGGCAATGGTGCGTCCATTGGGCATGCATATGCACAGGAGAGTGTAAAGCTGGGACTGCGGTCATAGCAATGCTGTACAAGGAATTTCCCATGGACAATAGTGACATCAAACGCCTGTGGCCACTATGACATGCCAGCAAAACCAAGCACAGGAGGCCAGGGACCACTCTTGGCCCAGTGGGAGAGTTTACAGTAAGTGGCCCATATTGCACACAGCAGAGTTCACCTGCCAACAGGCCAAAAGACCCCGCAGTGAAGCAGGGCTGGAGGAACCAGTTCTCAAGCCTTCTGGTCCGCCTCTCCCCAACCCGTGTTCCTGCACTTCAGCAGACAGCTCAGGCACCCACCTCATGCGGCCTGCAGCCAGGGAGGGGTGTCAGCATTGGGACATCTACCTGTACCTTCTGAGAGCAGTGCCAGGCTGTCCTGCCTGCAGGGTGGTGGAATAACCGGGTATCCTGGGGTACTCCCGTGGCCACTTTAGTCTCAGATGGGCTCCCTGTGTGTTGGAAGTCCCTTGGTTGGGGGACTTCTTCAGATCCACAAAGGGCAGGAGGTTCAGCGTGGGTAGCCCTGTGGTTGGAAGGACCTAGGGCTAATACCGTGGGAGTGGGTAATCCCTCATGGCCTCTTCCTGAGTGACTATACAAGCCCTGGCCAGCCTGCCTGGCACCCTGGAGCTCTGGCAGGAAAGAGGCTAGGCTCTCAGGTCAACACACCCACAGAAGGAGCCTTGCCCCTAGCCCCTCCATGCCCAGGACTCCTGCCCTTCTTACTGAGCCTATCAGGATTTCCAAGAGACATGTCCTAGCAGAGATCCTTGCTATAAAGTATTTACCTACAAAAATGCAAATGATTAATCAGCCTTGTCAGTGCTAAAGCTTGAGGTGTACTGAGATTAAGAGCTAGTAAGGATCAGAAGACCCCAGGCCACAGAGCAGACTGAAACCCCAGGGGTCTCCCACGCCATGTTCCCCACCTGCCTGGGCTAGCAGACCCAATGTGAAGGGGGCCCCAACTCCAGTGCCTGGCCCCACATGTGAATAGCCAGCATGTAGTTGCCCATACCTCAGACTTCTCCATTCTCTTCCACTATCCCTAAATTAAAGTATCTTGGCTAGTTTTGCAAGTCAAGACAATTTACCCATATATGGACTTAGGAAGCTTTTTCTGGAATACTTAGATTTCTAGTTAACCCAGATGTTTCTAGTTAACAACCTCAGAAGCCAGTGGTCCCCTTGATGCTGGACAGTATTCCATGCTGATGAAATGAATAACCCACCTTAGTGTTCATTGTTGAGTACCTGTCAGCCAGGTACTGCTTCCACATTCTCTAGTGCTCAAACAACCACTGGGGAGATTGCCACCAGTTGTAGATGATGAGCTGTATCTTTCAGAGGTGGACCTGTCCGAATTGGGCCACGGGTCCAGAAACAGCACAGAGCCAGCAGTCACTCCTGCAGTCATGGATCAAGTGGTGGAGCAGGGACTACCTATAATACAACCACCCAGTGCAGGGTGGTTGTATAGTAGGTACTGCTGGGTTGTACAGAGCTGGGGCATGCTCAAGAAAACCGATTCCAGCTCCTGAAGTTTGTAGTTGGGATCTGAAGGATGGAGCGTACCAAGTGAATAAACTCAGAGCAAGGCAGATGGCCATTTGATTGTATGGAGGGCAGACAAGTTCAAAAAGAGGCATGAGAGGCTAGCAGCCCATGAGCAAGCACTAGGGAGAGGAGGCTATCAGACCCCAGGGGACAATACTGGAGGTGGTCTATGCTAAGAAATCCAAAAGAATTTGTCAGGGATGCTAAAGGTGAACACTAGTGTCAGGCACCGTATTAAGTTTTTGTAAATTTAACAGAGGCAGCTTCATACACATTGTAAATGTGTATCTGCTACTTTTATTGGTAGAAAAACACACGAGGGACACCTGGGTGGCTCAGTGAGTTAAGCATCTGCCTTCAGCTCGGGTCATGATCTCAGGGTCCTGGGATGGAGCCCCGCATCAGGCTCTCTGCTCAGCGGGGAGTCTGCTTCCCCCTCTCTCTCTGCCTGCTGCTCTGCCTACTTGTGATCTCTCTCTCTCTGTGAAATAAATAAATAAAATCTTAAAAAAGAAAAAAAAGAAAGAAAGAAAGAAAAACACACGATACATCACACCATCTAATTGCCTCTGCAGGGATTAATCCACAATTCAAAACGTTAATGGAACCTGCTACTAAAATTAAGGAATCTTCATCAGTGACTGAAGACTTCCACTCCTAGCACAGTTTGGGTCTATGTTTCCCACAGTTTATATTTCCATAAGTTCTGCTACACTAATTTCAGTCTGCCAAAATGAACCATAACTTTAGGCTTCATACATCAGGTAAGATTGAAGAGTTAAATTGAAGAGGATAGGTAACTGTTTTAGAGACTGTCTTGGACAAAAATGAAGAAACTGTTACTATGAAAATCAAAGTCTTTTTTTTTTTTTTCCTTGAGTGGAAAAACTGTAGGAAACAGATAATCTTCCAGCATTTCTGAAGGTAAAGGAAAAGAGCTCCTAACAAGTAGGTCTCAGGCAATTGCTTCTGAACAATGTAAACACAACAGAGACAAAGCCAGGTAGGTGGAAGGTGTTTCCCTGGACCACACTTCCGGTAATGACTTTGCAGTTCCCTCCTCTGCAGCAGTTTGACTCAGAACGCTTTCTCATTCAGTAATTTTTATCTAGGTCCTATCTATCAATATTTACCATATTTGAAATTAAAATTAAAATGTTTTAAAATATTCTTTCATTTTAAAATAAAATAAGCCCATTACTTATTTTTCTTTTGAGATCTGAGAGAGTGAGAAAAAGAGTGAGTGAGTACAAGTGGGAAGGGCAGATGGAGAGAAAGAGAATAGACTCTGTGCTGAGGGTCGAGCCCAGTGTGGGGCTTGATCCCACAACCCAAGTCAAACCGAGAGTCAGATGCCTAACCAACTGCACCACCCAAGTGTCCCAAGAAACCCATTATTTATTAACATGAATACTATTCTGAAAAATATATTCCAAAATTAAAAACATTAGTGATTTTCTGAGAAGTAGCATTAAAATGTTTATTAATCTTTTTACTATCTGGCTTATGAAAAGATAGTTGGAATCTCATTTCGGTTTCTGCCATCCATATATTACAATATAGTTTTGGTTGCGGGGTATGAAAAAAATTTTGTTTCATGCAGATATATAGTTGGAAATAGGAGGACCTCATGGGACACCATGAAAGGGAAATGGAGGGGTTCTTGAACAAGACTTTCAGAGCAGCTATTCTAGAGACAAAAGACATTTGTCAGTCCACATGTTTGGGGGTTGGCCCACAGAATGTGGGTGGAGGGACAGTTCAGTTATGAGCATAGGCCTTGCCTGTTTTCAACTGTTCTCTTGCCTTGGGTAGTCAGAAGGGCATGTGAAGAAGAGCCTGGCCCATCCCATTGTCTAAAGCCATTCAGCCGAAACTAGCCAATCCAGATATGTGAGAAATAAATGTTGCATCTTGCATGCCACCAAATTTAGAAGTAGTTTGTTATGCAGCAAAAGGTGACTGACAACAAAAAGGTTGGTGATTTGAAAAATGCCTCACAGATTATAGAGATTTTGAGCCAAAGTAAAAAAGATTAACCTGGGCATTCACAAATTTGGTCATAGATAAATTCCCAGAAACTTTTTCTTTGGATTTTCTAATGCAAAACATTGTGTCCCTGAATAAAGAAATAACCCCTCTGGGCGCCTGGGTGGCTCAGTGGTTAAAGCCTCTGCCTTCGGCTCAGGTCATGATCCCAGGGTCCTGGGATCGAGCCCTGCATCGGGCTCTCTGCTCAGTGCAGAGCCTGCTTCTCTCTCTCTCTCTCTCTCTCTGCCTGCTTCTCTGCCTACTTGTGTTCTCTGTCTGTCAAATAAATAAATAAAATCTTAAAAAAAAAAAAAAAAAGAAATAACCCCTCAACATAAAACATCTCCTTTTGCCTTCATCTAGTTTACCTCAAGTTTGAGCATACCAGGCCTGTTAGCCAACTTTCCTATCCTATTCTCAGTCTTTCCCTTTGCAGAGAACTTGCCATTCACACAATTCTAGAACATGCAGCTCTCAAATCCTATCCCATGGCCAACTGGACCAGAAATACACCCCGTGACCCCAGACCAATGGGATGGGAACCAGGACAGGCGAGAGTGGAGGACAGGGGAACAGATCCTGAAGGCTCCTGGTCCTCAGATCCCAACACCAGCCACTCCCCTTGGAATGTTCCCATTCTTTTACCCATTCCTCCTTTGTCACTGGAATGAGTTTGGTTTTTGTTTTTTTTTTTTTAATCAAAAATGTATAAACTAGATGGGAATGGCTTTAACTAATGCTCTATCCAAAACTATTTTTTGGTTGTAGCACATTCACCAGTGCTAGTCTAACCAGATAAGACTCAGCTTACAATTTTATGACAGATGTTTTATTTATAGGGAATTAAAATTTAGAGATATACAGGACACAAACATTATATATAGTATACTTTCTATGATAGATATTGCTCACAGAAAGGCCTCAATTCAAGTTACATACTGCATATGCTAAAATGTGCACCTGGGGAGAAGAAGGAGATCAACTTTTGTTTTGGTTTTGGTTTAAATAACCTCTAGATGCATTTAAGTAATACTGATCATTTAATGTTCAAAAAACTTTTAATAAACAAATTCAGGGTAATATTAATTGAAATATTTATAATACGATTCAATCATTACACAGGATTTCCAATGTACAATAAAGACAATGCACAACACTTGAAAAGAAGAAAAAAGAAATAAAAACAATCTATTGCACCCACAAGTAAAAAGGCTTTTTATTCATTTTGGGGATGCTGCAATTCAGTATTTATATAAACATTTACACATTGTAGTAAACACAGAAGTCCTACATGTAATGCAGCATTATGGGTAAGACCCTTTTAAGTCTCAAAAATAAATGTTAGTGTCCACATAGTTCCCCCATGTGCAAGGCTGATTTCCCAATCATTATTCCATTCATTGTTCAATCATGAGTGATCAGTCACCCTGCCCACCCCCATGCATTTTAGAGACCTAATATTTCTCATCAAACACACTACCTCCTGCACTCTAGTCTGCAGCACTCTGCCTCCTCGCTTAGTCTCCTGGTGGCTTGCAATGAATGGCATTTCTCCATCTCAGTGTCCTGTTAAATAATCCTGTGTAGAGTCTGAAGCAAATGAATCCACATCCTCATTCTCTGAGTCGTCACTGCTGTCATCGGCAGCTGGCTCTCCTGTAAGGGCTATGCGAGCATAATCATCTGTGTCTATCGATTTGCAAAAGTGGATGGCATATTTTAGTTTCTCCTCCAGCACCTGCTTACAGGAATATCTAGGCAACTTCAGCAAAAAGAAGCAGGTGTAGGACTCAGGAAGGAAGTGGTCAGGAGGGTTGTATTTATCCAATACCTGTTGATGAAAAAGATGTTAAATAATCAGAGACTATGTACAAGGACAGGTAGAACTGTTAATCTATTTTATTATGTTCATTAGACTCCTTACTCTCACAAAAATCATAACATTTTTGGTTAAGAATAACGAAGTATCAGAAAACAAATACTCTAGCTCATTTTAGAAATTAAAAGGAGCAACTCAGTAATTCCTAGGACTTATAGTTAAGAATAGTAATTGGTTACTGTGGCAATTACTTTTGACAAATCAGTGCTGAGAACAGGGTCTGGCACAAGGCAGGCAGAGGACACAGGCTCAGCACGCACCCACATGGGGAATTCTCCTTAAACCCATTAGCCCCTTTTGACTACTACAGATAAAACACTATAAAGCCAGCAAGAATTCTGGACCCAGGAATTACCTACTTTTGGAGAGAAAAACTACATGTTGGTCTCAAAGATCTCTCTGGCAAATGACTTCTATTGCAACTCCAGTCAGAGACTGGTCAGGCTGTGCTCAGGAAGGAGCCCATCCCCAAACCTTTCAAACATGGAGGAAGAAAGGACCCTCCACCCTAATCTGCCCCTCCGGGAAGTCCCCCATCCCCATGGTATTGCTACCTGGAAAATCACACCTGTTGCCTCAGGATAGAGGAGGGAGGGGGGATCATCACTTCACCCCATGACTCGGCAGATAAACAAAGCCTGTTTCTGACCATTGGACCACAGAGTTAGAACTCAAAGCAAAACTCTTGTTCTCAATCTGATGGGTGCTCTTATTTTTCCCAATAAGCAACATTACTTAATTTACCTAATTCAACCAAAGAATCAAATATATGTTTTAAAAGACACGTGTGCTCAAAATCTCAAATATGCTGACATAATAGCACTATCTTCTGGTGGTGGCCAGACAAATTTTCCAGAAGTAGAAAGTGAGACTTAAGATCTATAGTCATGAAATTTTGAGCAATCAAATCAAAGAAGTTGTGGGGTGTGCTTTTTATTATCATTTCCAGTAAAAAGGAAAAAACCATGTAACACAAGAGTCCCATTTTCTAATGAGCTATAGGATCATGTGCAAGGAGCATGCCCCTACAGCGGACACTACAAGATATGCAGGAATCGCACCTGGATGACAAAGTCTCTGCCCCGGAAGTCGGCGATGGTCCTGGGCAGTCTTGTCCGACCCCACACAAATCGAAGGAAGAGGGAGCGCTCTGTGTTGGAGAAGGACTCCATCACCTCCCAGAACCACTGGATCAGGGATGCAGAAGGCTCAATTCCTTTGTAGGTAGCCACTGACTTTAGGAGATGCAGAGGGATATCTGGACTGCCACATACCTGCAAAAGGACATACCATCAGGGCTGGCTGACACTTCTGACTTTTCGCTTCAGTATAGAGTCAATCCCTCTTTCTACCAAGGCTTGTTTCAGGCAGGATGTATGTGAGAGGCAGAGTGGACAGTTGGGGGGTTGGGTCCCATGTGTTCAGGTGGATGTGTACTTGACCCTGTGCTCCACTCTGGTGTGGGATGGGGGCTGCAAGGAAAGGAAGGACACAGGCCGGGAACACCCACTTTTCAAACATGTTTTCACTTCATCTACCAGGCATAAGCATATTTCAGATGTAAATTAAGTGCAAGATTTAACTAAGAAATTAACTAGTGGCACTGATTTGGTGGCTCAATGTGAAAAGGCAGTTCTAGGGCAGCAGCTCTCAAGGGCATACCATCGTCTCCAATTCATATCCAGTGAACAGAGAAAGAAGGGGGACAGGCACGACTCGGGCCATTCCCTCCCGAACGGCAGCCACCTGCTCATCAAATTCATGGAGTCTGAAAGAAAAAACTCACTTTGCATTTCTATCTTTGGTAACGTAGGTCTTGTCCTGCTCATAACAAGCCTTACCCCACAGATGACCAAGGCATTAGTTCATAAAAATAGCATCACAGAGCTTCTCATAGACTGAGTTCACCTACATTGGCACATAGAGGATAATCTTAAAAACTACCTAGAGCTTCCAAGACACAATTCTTAATACTTATTGCATACCCAGGAAGGAGCCAGAATTAGATGTGTACCAGAGAACCAGGCTCCACAGCACCCACAGTAAGATCCCTCTGGAAGCAAATACTGTGCTCTCAGGGCCTTCATGACTGGTGAGTTAGGGCATAGGGCAGAAATGAACACAAAGGGACAGCAGAGCACACTTGCCAGGACCACCCACAACCAGAACTCAGCAGACAAAGCCCAGCCAATGTGCAATCTTACCAAGTACCTGGCCAGGTGCTTCTGGAGAACAAAATCCACTGTGTGGACTTATAATGTCAGGTGGAAAGAGCAAGGAGCAGCAGAAGCTAGATGGGTGGCTTTGCTGAGGGCCAGGCAGGGGTGGGACCAGCCCTGACACAATGCTGCCCAGGAGAGTTCACAGAGGGGCACCTACAGGAGGGCATCCACAGGTCCTCTGAGTTCTGCCTGGAGAGCTCCCAGAACAGCACAATTCTAGCCACCTTGGTTTTCTAGTCAGAGCCAGGAATTTCAGACAAGAATAATGAATACTCTGATTTGGATTACAAAATAAGATTTGATAACTATAGATCAGTAGTTGTTAGAACCAAGTCTACTAGCATTTTACTGTATGGGATTTCTGAAAAATGCAGCCATCCAAGCAAACTATTTCCTATTTTTGCTATTTACTGAACCAAAACAGTAGAAGGCAGATGACCCCACCTGTAGTTTATTGCCAGCCGGACATACTCTGCACGGTTGTCCAGGGTGATGTGTGTATACTTAGAGCTCAGCTGGATGTCCTGGCCACTTGCACTTGGCACAGTGAAGGGCAGGCTCATTGCCTCAAACTCCTCTGAGGTGGCTTCATTGTCACGGATGTACATGAGCCCAGGGATAAAATCTTTATCAACCTTTCGAGGGAAAAAAGGGAGCCCACATGTTAAGTCAGGGTCTTTACCACACTTCTGACTGTAGTTCAGCCATGACGGCGCCTCAGTCTGCACTGGGTGTACCTCAAGGCTGCTGGTGCATTATAAATGCCAGAAAATAAAAGAGACCAGCAGTGAGAAAGCACTTCACACAGGGAGCTGAGGAAAAGAGCTTTAATTCAAGGAAGTCCTTAAAATTAACCAACAGCCACTGGTTGGAGACAGATCCCGCTGGTTGGAGATAGTCGTGGTACCAAGGGAAGTATGGCCACAGGGAAGATGCTGGCTGTGGTCAGCCAGTCATGCCTCCCCACCTGAAAGCCAAAGCCACCACACAGCCATTCACAAGCTCTGATCCTCCACAGGAAAATTGGGTGAATTTTCTTATCTGACAAGATTTCAAGTTGCAAAAGCACCACAAAATAGATGGTCTATCAAGTTCCAGAGGCAAATTGGCCTAACATCCACAGACCTTCTTTGCTACTAGAAGGCACTCTCTAGCCAGGGGTGCCCCCTGCACTCTGTACCAGGTACACTAGGTGTCACATTTCCCCATCCCCACTTTCCTGGTGGTTACCTCACTGAGGTCTGCAATGGTGAGGCTCATCCCAGCCAGTTGCTTCCAAACAGGCTCAGCCAGGTTGAGGCTCAGGGGACTCCCAGTCCGGATAGCGATGCCCAGTAACACACCTGCTCAGTCAAGGCACAAGTAACAGGAGATACTTGGAAATCAATGATAAAACATATAGTTCAATTAACACCACAGAATAGCTCCACACTGGGACTCAGTGCCTTCTAAACCAATGTTACCCAAATTCATGGAGACAGGTCCATCCTTAATACATTTTGTCCTGTTCTAAATTCATTGTTTCCTTTTGTTCCTATGGGCCTAGTTTCTAACTCTTCTCTTTGTACCAATACGTATAAGCCACACAGAGGCCAATCTCCATTCCTTTAAAACAGATGGGGTTTCTCAAGGAAGGTAGGCACAGCACCAGGAGAGGAACAGGCAGCAACAGGAGCACTCAGCACATATATTTAATGGAACAGGAGGGAGGGACTGACCAACTACCAAAACCCTTCAGATCTGACCCCAAGTTTCAGACACATTTAAGCTGCAGAAACATGGTATTTCAGATCCTTGATGCGCCAGACATTTTCTGACCCCTGGCACCTAGCCACTCACTGATGGCTGGCTCTACATGTCCCTGCACCTACACAGTGAGAAAGTTAAAACCAAATACTCAAAATATTTGTCATTCCCAAGACAGAGCAGACATTAAGTAACTGGGGCACACATAACCACATAATTGAGGCATCATGCCCATGCAAGAAGGCCCACCCAGAAAGCGGAACATGTTGGTGTGCACGGACGCCCTGGCAGCGGGGCTGAACAGGTAGCAGTCGCGGTTGGCCCCTGACTCATCTCTCCCATTGGGCGTCACGATCAGAAGTGGGGTGAGTCCATTCTGCAGTTCTTCACAGATCTCAGCTATGGACTCACTGTAGCCACCACCACAGTCATCCACAGATTCACCTTGAGGGAAAGGAGAGTCAGCAACACTTAGTCACACCAGCAAAGCCCTGCAGGGTGCAGCTAGATGAACTTCTCAGCTCTCCCTGTAATAATGCCCACTGCACTACTGTCTGTGCTCAGACTGCCAACCCTCAGGACCACAAGCCTGCTAGTGCATGCAAGTTCTCACCCACAAATTTGACTTTCCAGACACGGTGGGGGAGGAGGAGGCTGTCGGGGCTAAATGAGCTCATCTTAGCACACATCTGCCCAAAGACAGACTTGGTCCCATCAGGGCCTGCTAGGCCACCTTTACTCCTTGAACGTTTGACCTAGAGAAGAGAAAGAAATAAATATGAAACAGCCACAGCAGCAGAAAGCACACGGCTACTATCTTCCACAGCTAATCAGCCCTGGGACATCTGTGGCAACAATGAGCCCTACAGCCTCTCCCCCTCTTGTTACCCTTTACTCCTCTGCCCTGGTCACCAGGGTAGAAGTCCAGCCAGGATTCTGCTGCTGGACCTAAAGAGCTGTCACGAGTGGAGCCCACAGTTGAGGGGAAAGGAGTGTGAGACCAATCTTTGAGGTTCTCAGAGGGTTTGTGTCCTCAGGCCTCACAAACGAGGGGCTCACTGGACAGCTGTGCTAATGAAAGCTGTGCTATCATGATGGGAGACATGACCCCTGCTCACCAAATGCATGTAGCATGTTGCCACAGCATAGCACCCCTCACGACTGGTGGCATCTAAGTAAACATTCCCTCAAGAAATTATAGACCTCGGTTGGCCATTCACATGGGTACAGCCCATGCGGTCAGTAACTATAATATGATTTACCTTCACACTTCATAACTTTAACCACGGCCAACCACTTTACCACACTGCCTCGGCCTCCATGAATAGGATGCCAGCAACTCCAAAAGCAGCCCTCCTTAGAAGACTATCAGGACTCTGAGCTTCAAACCAAATGGCTGAGACCAAACCTGGAGGCACCACGTCATCCAAAACAGAATCTTCCTCCCCTCCCTTACTCATCTGCATGTATCCTACTCCAACCCTTGGGGGTCACTGCACCCCCCCAAGTACAATCACTTTTTCTACCTGTATTTCTCACCCTAGGCTAAGAATTTCAAACAGATCAGACCAAGAGCTCTCAAGGCCCTCACCTAGTAGGGGCTCAGTAACCCTGCAGTTTTGTAGGCTACACAGTACTTCAGAATCACCTGAGAAACTCAGTCTAAAATAATGGCAAAATGGAAAGTTAAGGAAAAATGTTCATGAAAATGCACTTTTCTGTTGCTTCATCCAGCTAAACTCTCACAATCCTTAACTTCTTAGTAAGTTCTAGGGTGAGTTTAAATAGCAAATACTCACACACAAATAATCATAAACAACACTTATGAATAATGACAATAATGATATTAGCTTCCTATGGAATGAAATGTTCTTTGTGCCACATATTTGACTGTATGTTCACAAATGTGATTTCATTTAAACCTCACAGCAGTTCTTCAAGGTACCCAAAATCCCTGGAGGAAACTGAGCTACAGAAAGGAAGATGGATGTGTCCATCCATGAGAAACAAGATGCAGACCCATCTTCCTACTCTGAATGTCACATCATCTCCATTTACAATACCAATTAAAAGAAACTGATGCTCTTGGCTCCTCTGAAGGAAATGGCTATGAGAACACAGCTATGACTCTGCAAGGACAAGCAGGCACCTGTGTACTTGTGGCTACTTCTGGACAATAGGAATATCAGTCATTTTAATTGCCTTTAATCTGAATTTTCCAAATTTTCAGAAATGAGCATGCTCATTAATTCTGCAATAAATTTTAAATAAAAAATTTTTAGGTACAGTGATATTCAGATTCTTTTATAAAACTAAATCATATTCAAACAAACAAAACCCTCCAGGAACATGCCTATGTTTTACTATCTCTAGAATACTCTGCACAGACAGTATGAGAATATCTACAATGGCATTCCCATGGGAGAAGGTGGATGCCAGCAGCAATCTATGGCTACAGGACAGCTGACACCACCTTTCTGGATCAACTGGTATCTTGAGCTCAACTTGGATTCATGGAATACATCCCATTCTCACCCTCTGTTCTATTTTTGATTAAAAAAAAAAAAAAAATTCCACCCTTGTGGAAGATCTTTCTAGCTTCAGGAGGAAGTATGAAATCTGAACTGAAAAGGACCTAACTCTCATACCAGAGGGCCCCAAGGTGTATTAGAGCACCCATGGTATGCTACATTGAATGCTGTTTATGTGCATTTAAAAAATGCTAATATGAATTTGTCCTTTACCCATTCTGTTTTTTCAAACATGTACTGAACATTTTTTACATAAATGCTGGAACATAAAGACAAGAAGGAAAGAGGTGTCCAAACATGATGAATGCAAAATCAACATAAGAGAAAGACAGAAAAGGCATGAAAAACCTGGGTTCCACATCACCAAGGCTCAATGATTCCAAAAGCCCAAGATCTGAATACCCGTATCAGGCTTCTGTCCCTGGCTAGGCACCCCTGTATGTGGCTGGGGCAGGCATATGATCTAGGAATGCCCAACCATCCGTGTTAGTTGAACTTTCCTCACTTATAAACTTCAGTGCTTAAGACCTAACTACATAAAACAAACCAAAATGATCCTCAAGGTGGGAAAATAAAAACTTTTTTTATAAACCTAATTAAACAGCCCGTTTGTTTGTAGAGTGGGCTGACTGACCTCCAGCTTAGCATTAAAGAGTCTGACGTCAGTGAAGGGACTACTTCCATCAGTGTGGTCACATGTGTTCTCCAACAAATGACCAGAGTTTGTGTCTTAATTCAAAAATGCCCCCAAGAGCAACTCTAGAAAAATGTCTAGTCATGCAACCAACATCAGGGTAAAAATCATGTGTTAATATAAAGGAACAAAGAATTTGTTCTTAGTAACTCTCTGTTTCTGTTCCAAGAGGTAGGGCTATTTCATTTGCATGTTAAATGTCAAGTATACACAACATCATAATCAGTGGTGGAGTTCTCTTGTTTTTAGTTAATTTTTTAAACTGTTAAGTATATCTACACTTAGCAGCAGGTTTAATTCAGAGATGGCCTACTTTTCATTTCTCTGATTACTACAGAACAGTATTAGTGATTCTGGTCTATTAAGTAGGCAAAGACAGCTATCACAGCCAGAAAGGGTGTGAGGCTGGTGGAAATAGGAATTGTCCCCACATACAATTTGATGTATGGAGTGCCTCTGACTGGCCCTGCTTCTCAGAACCTAATACAAGGAAGGCAACTGAAGACACTTCTGTAGTTGGGGCGGTGCTGAGAAGCCCTGCTATATCCCAGAAAAGTGGGCACAGCCTTCCAGCACCCTGCAGAGAAATCTGACAGAGGAAACTAAGAGAACATGGGGTAGGTGGTCAGCGAAAATAATCCCACAGTCTCACTGTAGGGCAAGGAGAGGTGCTTACAATGTAATAAGGGGAAAAAAGGGCAAGTTACAAAAGAGACGAATCCAGTTTCAATTATGACAAACATACAAGCACACCTCTAAATGTCAGCAGTAGTTATTACTATTTGGTAGAAATATGGTCATTCTTACTTCTCTCTCTTTGCTTATCTGTATCCATCCTTCTGGATTATCTGAAATAAGTTTTTCTGACTTCTGTTACAAAGAAAACAATTTACATTCCCACTGGAAGCCTCAGCACCACAGAACATCACAGATAGGTAGCACCTTGCTCTCTAAAGCAAGGACACATGAGAAAGTCTGCTCTTATCCCAAGCTGTGGGGGGCCATGACTCCCAACGACAAAACCATCTTATCTAAGAACTGTTAGACTAAGAACAGTTTTCACTTGTTACCTGAATCCGGTTCAACTCTACCACAGGACCATGCTGGCGATCTCGCACCATAGTTGCTTGTACTACTTTTCGGAAAGCTGCCTCCTAAAACACGACAGATGGACAAAATTTAGAATCTGCTATAGGAAATATTATTACCCACAGGTTTGTTTTAAATATCCTTTCCTAAGTCAAATTTTCTTTTTTTAATTTTTATTAAGCTCAATTAGCCAACATTAGATTTTGATGTAGGGTTCAACAATTCATTAGTTGCATATAACAATATGTGCTCTCCTTAATACCCATCACTGTGTTACCCCATCCCCACACCCCTCTTTCTGCAACCCTTAGTTTGTTCCCAGAATCCAGAGTCTCTCATGGTTTGACTCCCTCTTTGATTTCCCCGCTTGTTTTCCCTCCCTTCCCCTATGGTCCTTTGTGCTACTTCTTATATTCCACATATGAGTGAAACCATATGATAATCGTCTTTCTCTGCTTGACTTATTTCACTTAGCATAAAACCCTCCAGTTCCATCCACGTCGATGCAAATGGTAGGTATTCATCCTTTCTGATGGCTAAGTAATATTCCAAAAAGTCAAATTTTCTTAAGAACAGTAACTACAAATGCTCTTTTCTGAATCATGAGGTGGTGTGGGGGGCACAGCCTGGAACCCATCCACAAATCTATGCAGAGGCCCACCAGTGCTACATGTCCCCTATTTAGAGGCAAGAGGAGCCCACCACACTCTGGTGGAGGTCCGGAGACTGGTATATGTCTGCTCTGACTTAGGACTCAGGCCAAGCCCAGAGGATCGACTAGAAAACCAAGGGCTCCAAGACAAACCACAAGTCCACATGGCAGGACTGACATTAAACACTATGCCTCACTGTCATTGTCCAGACAAAACCACTAAAGAGCAGCAGGGGCAGGGGGTCCTACAGGTCAGGACAGGCTCGGGGTGGGGGTGGGGAGACCAATGAAGGAGGGAACATATAGGTACCATATACTGAAAGAAACCTGGAATACCCAGGGCAAAACAGCAAAAAAAGAGAGTGGGATCCAATATCACCCAGGCAGAGGCAGGCCCGCCATGCTCATATGGACTAGGGCACAGGCAGCAGCAGTGAGGACAGGAATAGGGAAGGAGACTCAAGAGACTCAAAGAAGGTAGGATCAGTGGGAGTCCCAGGTCTCTGCCAAATGGATAACCCTGCTCTTGTCCAAATACAACGTGGCCAGGGAAGCCCAAGGTACCTACAACAGGGTCTAGGTCCCTCTCCCAGGTCAGAACTCCAGCCTCTGAAAGCAGGAAGTGCAAGAGCCCTAAGCAGCCCAAGGAGGTGGCCTCAGAAGCAGAGAAGATCAAGTGAAGGTGTCAGAGAGACAACCAGCCCATAGAGGCGAACCCACCACAGCACACAGGGGCTCACAGAGGTGCATCCATCACCACGCACCCTTATATAACACCTACCAGCTACTTTTGCCCTCCTCTCTGCCTAACTTCTGTTTTACTAATTGCCCAGAACAAAGGCCAGTTCCTCCTCCACAGGAACATGCATTTCTTTTCTCTGAATGGTCTCACCCATCTGGCTCTCCTGTGGTGCTCTCTCACTTCTGTACTCTGAATTGCATCCTGGTAATAACTCTCCATGGTCACAAGCAACATACAGTCCCAATTTTCCAACAGATATGATCCTTTCCTACCCAGGACCAGAACAGAGGCCTATTACACATCCACACCCACCCCAAGGGTGCCTGCTGGACTCCCTCAGCATTCCTGCTGTCCCAGCCGTGCTCACAGCCTTCAGAACACTCATGCAGTCCATGTGGACATATCCTGCCTCTCACTTGGTTTTCTCCCTATGTGGGAAGGCTTTTTCCCCTAGCTGCCTATTCTCGCCTCTACTCTGACAGATTAAAAAAAAAAATGGTAAAAGGGATCAAATTTCCTACTTTTTATTATTAAAAAATGGTTGAAATTTCATTGAAATATCAATATTCATATCAATGTTACCTACACACAATTTTTTGTTTCCCAACATCGGAGAGATGTTACCATTACCACAATCCTTATCAATGTCCACCTGCCTCTAAGCTACCCACTAAAATAAAATGTGTGGAGATGCCTATGTGGCCCAGTCGGTTAAGTGTCTGTCTGTGGCTCAGATCATGATCTCAGGGTCCTGGGATCAAGTCCCACATCAGGCTCTCTGCTCAGTGGGGAGCCTGCTTCGCCCTCTCCCTGCTATTCTCCCTGTTTGTGGGCACTCTCTCTCACTCTCTAACAAATAAACAAAATCTTTAAAAAAAGAGAAAAAAAGATGTGTGTACCAGTCTCCTTCAGCTAAGTGCCAACAAAGCCAATCCTGGGGGGAGTGGGGGAGGATCTGCTCGGATGGGACTCCAAAACATGTAGATTTTATTATTTAAAAAAAAACAACAAACAAAAAAACAAAAAAAACAATGTGGGGCGCCTGGGTCTCAGCCAGCTGAGCATCTGACTCTTGGTTTCAGCTCAGGTCATGATCTCGTGGGTCATGGCATCAAGCCCTGCATGGGGCTCCATGCTCAGCAAGGAGTCTGCTTGAGAGTCTCTCCAGCAGACTCTTCCCCTACTTGCATGCGTGGGGGCTCTCTCTCTTTCTAATAAATAAATATTTTTTTAAAAAAATAAAATAAAAATTAGGGGCGCCTGGATGGCTCAGTTGGTTAAGCGTCTGCCTTCGGCTCAGATCATGATCCTGGGGCCCTGGGGTCGAGTCCTGCCTCAGGCTCCCTGCTCAGTGGGGAGCCTCCTTCTCCCTCTCCCTCTGCCTGCTGTTCCCCCTGCTTGTGCTCTGTCAAATTTAAAAAAAAAAATCTTTAAAAAATTAAAAAATTAAATTAAAATTTTAAAAAAACCTTTATTTTGATAACAAAATAGGCCACAAAATAGGTCTCAGAATCTTAGACTCTTCAGAATTAGGAGTCCTCAAATCTGACCTCTGTGCTTTTTTTTTGGCACAAATATTTCCCCTATTACACAATGGTTCTTTTAGGATATCCTGTCAATTTGCTTGCCAGAAACTTAACTCCTGAATCAGACACCCTATTTCTAAAAAGCTCAAATTATTACAGATGTCGATGGGTCAAAATCTGTCTGGTGATTTTTATGTGCCCTCTTTCATGATTCTATTCACAGCCTGTTAAAAATTATCCTTTGACAAGGAATCTCTATACATCCTGGTAGTGAACTTTCATCTAAATCATCTAGACTATCAGGCACCCTCTCCTGGACTTCCCTGGGGAAGATATTAGCTTCTTTTTCCTTCCTGCTGCCAGTAGAGATTTGCTATAATGCCTCAGGCTAGCCAAGTAGAGAACATTGCCAAGAAGGCTTAGTTTTGCAAACCACCCCACCCTTTTGGGGAGGTGGGAGGCAAGTGGGAAAATACCACACCACACTAGTAATTTTTTAATGTAAGCTCTAAAAGAGAAGACATTTTTATCTGTTTTTCACGGATACATTCTGAGCACCCAGAACAGAGCCTGCCGTATAGTAGGTGCTCAATGAACATCTGCTGAATAAGCTTTATTCTGTATATTCTCAGTTCGGGAATTTTCATTGGATTAAAACTGAAAAACCAGTTTTGCCTATAGCAAAGCTTACTACAAGAGTACCTTTCCCTGGGATATCAGAATTCCTCGCAGAGTGTCAAACCCCACAGAAGGCCCAAGTCCAGTTTCATCAAGAGAACCTTCCAGGTCGAACATGGGGATACAGGGGCAGAAGAGCTCTGAGATGTGATGTAGCAGAAGCAGCCGATTCCGCAGTGCTATTATGGGGATTTCCTGCAAGTGATTGTATTCCATGGGAACCTGAAACATTGAAGCTGCATTAAGTCAAGTTAGGTGTCAAATGCACAGATAAGCCATAGTTTGTAGATGAATTCTGAAAATATTTTTTTCAAAAACACCTCTGTAAATATACAATGGAAAATGAAGTGTGAGTGTGGCCTACATGCATAATTCGATACATAGATAGTAACTTTGTCACTACTTATACACTCCTAGCCCAGCTGGCCAAATCCGTACTGACCTGTGCAGGAAGTTTCCCAGCGCTGGCAGGCTTGCTGGTTGACCAGGCAAGGGTATGTGCTGAGCCACAGGCCACACGGTTGACCTTCTTACCCTGAAGGGCAGCTACCAACCGAGGCCTCTGGATGGCATTTGTAGTTCCATCTCCCAGTTGTCCCTCATCATTGTCGCCCCATGTATAAACTTCTCCTAAATGAAGTGAATTTAGAATAAGAACTTGTATACTGGAACTAATGAAAGCACAACCACCAACATTTTCCCATCACAACCATACTTCCTTCAATGGGGTGTTGATGATCACCTGTCTTGAAGGTCAACTTCATGTGCGACCTACATGTCTCATCATAACACCCAAAGAGGTAGAGTGCTTCTCAGAACTCCTGACAGTCCTTGCTGGCCAATGTGCCTTTTCTAGTTAAGAGGCACAAGATTCTGGTCTTAAAATAGCATTTGTTCACAGGACCAAGCACATAACTGCAACAGTTCTTAATCAGAACAGTAATAGTAAAACAGATGATAATACCTTAATTGCCCAAATTAATTTTTTATGTTAAATGGAGAGGAAAACTATCAGTTTTTTAAAAAAACACAACCAGTGGCACCTGGGTGGCTCAGTGGGTTAAAAAAATACAACCCCTGTTTTTAAAGGAAACATAGTTCTTCCTATAGTTATTTATAACATAAACATGAGATTCATCATTGATGAGAATCATATTTTAGAGTACCATGCTAAATTCCACCATGAAACACCACGAGAAAACTGTTTTTGTTTTTTTTTAAGATTTTATTTATTTATTTGACAGATAGAGATCACAAGTAGGCAGAGAGGCAGGCAGAGGGAGAGGGGCAAGCAGGCTCCCCATCGAGCAGAGAGCCTGATGCGGGGCTCAATCCCAGGACCCTGGAATCATGACCCAAGCTGAAGGCAGAGGCTTTAACCCACTGAGCCACCCAGGCTCAGAAAACTGTTCTAAGGGTCAGATCACTTGGTGACTAAAATAGAAATGAAGTTAGTTGCCATATCCACAACGATTCCTCAGGGAGCCATGCAGCCACAAGCAGCACTCTGTATAGTGTGATGCCTGCATGATCAAGGACCATGTGCTTGTGCCCTGCCCCTTCCCATTCTGGACAGCTTACTCCTAAAGCCACTTGGTGGGCATCATAGCACAGGTAAGGAGAGGAGGACTTCTCTGCAGAGGTACAGATGGATGCAAAGAATCAGAGTTCACTAATGACAAAAACTTCCATATAGCAGGTGTCCCATTGTGGGGAATTGGCCTAAGCAGAGAGACAAGTACCCCATGTGTAGGGGTGGCCCAGAGTGGGCAGTCACAGCCTGAGATGCGTGAGGATTCATTCAGGGGAAAGGGCAAAGGCAATGATGGGACACTGGTCACATGAGGCAGAGTAACTGAATCACTGCAATAGGGATAATGAAATCCAAGATTCTCATCAAAAGAGAAAGGAGCTATAAGTATGGAAAGAAAGAAAACTAGAATGAACTCTGTGGTACAGAACTGGAACCTGTGGTCTTAGTGGGAATGTATGGTATTCAATATACATATATAGATACAAAAATAACATAGATATAAATTTGTATATTATTTACGTAAGTATTCCCTGGCTCTGTCCACTCAGAAGGCCTGGGAGCAGTGACATCCCAAAAGCAATGAGCCCATCCATTGACCTGATCTGTCTTCTAAACACCATTCTCCTCTAAAGACACCAGGACTCCTTGGGGAAATGGCCAACGCTAGGCTTGGGCCATGGGGAGTGAAGAAGAAGATACCGTGTCTCATTGTGTCAGAAAGCAAGGAAGTATTCCATGAATGATGGGCACACACCAGCAAATACAGCTAGCATAATAGAGCCAATCTGAGCATCAAAATTTGTAACAGTAACAGATTATATATATCCCTTGAATAAATTAGGAAACCTGGCATCTCATAAAGATGTAAATGAAAAAATAAACATTTGATGAGAATAAAATATTCAATGAGAAAAGGGATATTTAAATAGTTTCAAATACCATCCCAAATACTTATTTGTTACAAAGGATACTCAGTGTGGAAAAGCCTGGTAGCTACCACCTTAATCTAGTGATTAAAGTTAACACCACTGGTAATGGGACAAAGAGAAATTGCACATCACCCGATGAATTAAGAATGAATTAAGAACAGAGCATGAATTAAGATCAAAGATGAGAAATTGAATCTACTGAGGAAATATCAGACAAACTCACATGAGAGATGTTCTACAATATAACAAGTCTACAATCTTCAAAGGTGTCCCAGTTCAAAAAAATCAGGAAGACTGAAGAAGTGTCAAAGAATAATGCTCATGGTCAACTGAAGACTGTCTCAGAGTAGAAGAGACATGAACATGTTTCAGCTAAATGTAACTTGTGTTGTATCATAAAAATGGGCATGAAGATCAGGTGTAGCAATAACCAGTGGGAATTTCTCAAATGTACATTTCCCAAATGTTGGGATTGTTCAGTAGTGTCCTGGTTTGTAGGAAGTAAACACTCAAATGTTCATAGTGATGGGCAGTACCCGACTCTCACATGGATCAAAAAAAGGTCTTTGTACTGCACTACAAACTGTTCTCTAAGTGCGTGGTTTGCTTCAAAAATTTAAAGAATGAAAATGAAGTAATTAAAAAATGTGTTCTAAGTTCTTAAGAACTAACAATGTCAGTCCACAATACACCACAAAAATTACTTATTCATATATGAAACTCCTCCATTAATGAAACAATTGAAGGGTACATGTTCATATAATTCACCAAAGGCTTTAAAAGGGAAAAATGGGGAAATGGCTGTTTTAATGAAAGATGGTACACTAGTTTTCTATCATTACCATAACAAATTACCACAACTTACTGGCTTAAACGGTTCTTTCAGTTCTGTGGGTCAGAAGTCCAACATGAAGCTGACTAGGCTAATAGCTAGATATCAGCAGGCTGCATCCTTTCTGGACACTCTAAGGGAGAAAACCCATTTCCTTGTTCATTCAGGCTGTTGGGACAATTAAGTTCTTTGGAGGACAAGGTCTTACTTCCTCTGGGCTGTCAGCAGTCACCTGTTCCTAGCTTCCAGAGCTCACCCACATTCCCTGGCCCCTTTCCTCCATCTTTGTAGCCAACAATGCGGATCAAGACCTTCTCACACTTCAAAAAATCTCTCCTGCCTCTTCTCTGTCACTTCTCTTTGACTGACTCTTCTGCCTCCTTTTCTGCTGTGAAGGATCTGTATAATTACACTAGCCCAACTAATAATCCAGAATAATTTTCATATTGTAATGTCAGCTGATCATCAACCTTAATTCCATCTGTACAGACCCTTTTGCCATTGTGCTGGGGTCCCCAAGACCACCTTCAGGTTTCCTCATTCACTGGGTAAACTCCCTGGGCTCAGCATACAGTCATACTCAGCTACAATCACAGTGAAAGGACATGAAGAAAAATCAGCAGAGGGAAAAGGCACATGGGGTAAAGTACAGATAAACCAGATACAAGCTTCCAATGATCCAATGCCAATGGAGTTACACAGGACAAGTTTAATTCCTCTAGCAATGAGCTGTGACAACACATGTAAAGTGCTGTCTACCAAGGAAGCTCATTAGAAATTTCGGTGAGCAGAGTTTTCACTAGGGCTGTCACATGGACACTTCTGCCTGGCACATACCCAGGTTTCAGCAGAGACCACATTGTGCTCTTTAGGCACAGCGAGGACTTTTGTCAATTAGGGAAGGGAAGGAGCCCCCCAAAATTCAGGTTCTCAGAGGCCAGCTGAGGGCCACCTTGCAAGCAGCCCTTCCTAAGGACAGCAGTATCAGATGTGCTCTGTTAGCTCTTTTCTGCACACCCATGAAATATAACATATTCACAAGTGTTAACACCAGGGGCTGAAGATGACAAGAGCCAGAGTCCTGCTCACCAGAGAAATTCTCAGATATAATATAATTGCTCCCCACCCGTTACAGCTGCATGTATTATTCCTGAGCAACCTCTTAAATTTCAAAGGCCTCTGTGTTGCAACATTGGGCCTCCCACCTACCATCCTCAGTGCAGCACACACAGTGCAGGGAGCCAGTGGCAATAGCAATGACTTTCTTCCCCTGCAACCCTTGGACCTGCCGCGGTCTTCTAACATGGTCATCGGATCCATGGCCCAGCCTGTGATAGTCACCTTTGCCCCTGCACAAAAGGAAATATAGAATTATGAGTGCAAGGTCCTATCATTTACCACCCTGCCCCACCCTCTTGGCTTAAGCACCATACTTCAGGACACAATCACAGCCTGCTATCGAAGTTACATCTCAATCTATGAGATGTCAGTTAATATAACTTCACATTAGTAAACTAGTTTTGGTGATATTAAACAAACGGAATCTTACATACCAAGTATAAACAGCACCAGATTTGGTAAGGGCGACAGAAAACTGGGACCCACACTCTACTTTAACCACTCCAAGGCCTGTAAGAGAATCAATCTAGAAGGAAAAAAGGTTCAGTTAGACTGACTCAAGGTTTTTGCTGACTGCTGCAACCATATAGAGACTGAACTAAATCTTATAAGGAATTCTGAAAATCCTTACTCAGGTCAAATAAAGACCCACTAAAAATGGACATATCACAGTTGAAGGTCTGTGATCATTTTCCCCTAAAATCCACTCTCCTAATTCCATTTCTCTTTGCACTGTGGTGGTTCCATTCTCCAGAAAGCCTTGTACTTCTCCTCTGCCATCCAGCCCTCCCACACCCCATAGGCCTACAGGCAAGGAGCAATAAGCAATGCGGAAGAGGGTTGGCCAAGAGGACCAGAGCTCTAGCCTTCATCTATCTAGGTTAATTAAATTAAATAGGACCTTGGTCAGCTAGTACTGGAACTCACCTCCATCCCTGGACACTTAGGGTCCAGGCCCTTCACAGCCAATACCCAGAGGTCTCACTATGGCTCACTAACCTAGTCATCACCTTTTCTCATCCAGCAAGCTATGCTCTTATTATCTGTGACTGTTCTCAGACTTAGGTTCTCATATTTGATTTTAAATTTAATTAAAACAATCTATTCTCTTAGTTCTCCCCTCACCTTCACCTCTGTCACAATCACATCGCTAATGACCTCCAACCCCCCAATGTCCAACATCCTAATCCCTGACGGTTCAAAGCCTGTGTCTAAGCTTTCCTAAGCATAATAAAGTCCACAACAGACAGTTTTTCCATAAATTTGGAATCCCTAAGTAACCTGTAACATGGTTAAAATACCATACACCTGCAAGAGAAAAGGAACAAGAGATGACAAGACTGAGGAGGAAGCCCTGAGCTTCTGGTTTTCCAGCAGTGCCCAGCAGGGCACAGGGGTGCCTCCAAGCATGTCTCCACCAGGCTTTGGCTGTAGGTAGCATCAGCCAAAACCACTCTCTGCAATGATGTTAATGTGCTGTGTCCACAATGCCCAAATGGAAGCTACCAGACACATGAGGCTACTGAGCACATGAAATGCGGCCAGTGTGAAAGAGGAAGTGAATTGTAAATTTACCTACTCTTAACTGAGTTAAATTTAAACTTAAATAGCCATCTGTGGCTAACAGCTACTGTACTGGGCAGCACAGGTCTGGGAAGAAAAGCTATGCAGATCTAGCATAGTTCTAGTTCTCATCCCATCTGAGGGGGCCTCTGGTAGAATGCTGCCTCCCAGGGCTGCCTGTGCACAGTGAGGTTCTCTATTCCACACACACAGTCCCAGATCCCTAACAAGATTGGACTCCAAGCAGAAAACAGTTTCTAGTGTTCTTTCACAGCACACACACTCGCAAATCCACAGCAAAGCACCTCAGCTAAATGGCCCGGTCGTGTTCACGCACACTGCAGGCAGCACAGCAGTCAGCACATGATCTAAACACATCAATGAACTTCATCTCTGCCAACTGCCCATTCACAAGGGCAAGACAGTCTCACAAAGCTAAGAAACTGCTCAGAATCATGCAGGTCACATGGAGAATAGCAATCTGACCCCCAATCCAGGCCTGTAGCCTCTTCTCTTAGGCCGTCACAGGATGTCCATTTAAAATAGCCTGGGGCTAAACCAGATGCAACCCTTTCAGCAAGTACTATTATATTCATAGCTATAGAACTCTGTAAATTGAAAAGACTATGAAGAATTTGTTATTCTTTTCCTCAAACAGGTCTACATACTACATAAAACCACAGGTCTCACAAAATTACATAAATTTCCCAAGACAGCACAAATAGCACTTAAGGTATCTCAATACCTTTGGGCCTTTCACTCACTTTTTACCCAATTATCCATTATATTTTCTGCAAAGAAGGTAAAATGTGCTGAGAGACACACAATGGGGGATGGGGTAGCCAGACTCAGTGCTCCTGGGAGGGCCCAGGGGGCTCTTAGAGCTCCAGAAAGACCTGGAACCATCCCAAGATCTTTGGGAATAGTGCCTTTCTCTCACTGCGCAGACACAAATACCTTCATGGGTACTTTACAGCCATCACTGCCTCCTCGGCCAAGCTTGCCATAGTCCCCGTCCCCCCAGGACCAGACAGTATCATCATCAGTGAGGCAGAGGGTCTGGGCATCTCCACTGCCACAGGCAACGTCAACCACGCGGTGGCCCTGCAGCGCCTCCACCTTCAGAGAAAAGGAATCAAAGTTAACTGACTGCAGTAGTAAGGAAGTTTACCTAAGGAAAGGTTTTATTTTTCTTAATTTTTAAAAAAAGATTTATTTATGATTGCCTGGTTGGCTCTGTCGGTTAAGCGTCTGTCTTTGGCTCAGGTCATGATCCCAGGGTCCTGGGATTGAGCTCCACATCGGGCTCCCTGTTCCACAGGGAGCCTGCTTCTCCCTCTCCCTCTGCCCCTGCTTGTGTTCTCTGTCAAATATATATATAAAACCTTCCAAAAAAAAAAAAAAGATTTACTTATTTGAATGAAAGAGAGAGATGGAGAGAGCAGATGCCCACTCGACAGTAGGCGAGGGGGAGAGAGATAGAGAATCTAAGCAGACTTCCCACTGAGTACAAAGCCTGATGCGGGGCTCAATTTTACAACCTTGAGATCATGACCTGAACAAAAATCAAGAGTCAGACACTTAATCGACTTAGCCACTCAGGCATCCCAGAAAAGGCTTTAAGTACTGTGATGCTCTTTGTGTCTGTGTGGAGGGCGGGGAGGGAAGCCTTTCCAAAGAATGTGCAATTTTAATAATCTTGTAAGATAAGACAGAAACACCTTCATCTGAATGAACCAAATAAATCTAAACTATAGGAGGCAGGAATCAGTGTCCCCAATCAGCCAGTCCTACCACACCAAGAAGTCTTATTTACTGCTTCACCCAAAATACAGTGGGCCTTATAGAAGCCAAAGCATTTAGCTAGATGCCAAGTAATACTAATTTATATTAATAAATACACATATTATTATATATATATAATAAAGTATAAATAAAAGGTAGTATTTCAAATACTACCCTGTTTAAATGACTCACTGAATACAAAATCTGCTTGTAAATAATGAGCGTAAGGCCATCAACTCTAAAATAAAAGAAACTAGAAGAGGAAATACTTCTGACTTTTTAAAAATCATAATGGCATAGCTACCTCCCCCCACCACCTTTAACAGTGAGGGTGTGAAGAGCCGCCCTAGACCTCTGAGCACCTTTTCAAGGTGCCTTCTCACCAGCTTTGGCTTTAACTGGTCCTCACTGTCGCTGTGTCCCAGGCGGCCATACCGGCCTTTGCCCCATGTGTAGAGGTCCCCTGCTGCTGTGACGCAGGCACTGTGGGCTCCACCAGCAGCAACATCAACCACTTCAATTCCTCTCAGAGACTCAATGACTCGAGGGCGGTCACATGGACTGCAAATAAGGTCAACAAGGATAACTGTAATAGTTTTATTCTTAAATATTTTTAAAGTATTAAATACTAGACTTCTGGTTTGCTGTTCACTTGTTTAATGTACACCTCTCAAATCAGTTAATTAAGAACAATCATTCAGACCTGAAGTCAAAACTTCATAATTTTCTAAATGTTTCCTTTTATACCAGCTACCCTAATGCCAGAGAGCAGAGACTTTCAATCTAAATCAGAAGCCAGGAGACTAGTGCCCCAATGCAGGCCAATCTGGCCTGTGGCCTGTTTTTGGAAGGCCAATTAGCAAGATGAATTTTATATTTTTAAAGGGCTATCAAAAAAACAAAGACAAAAACTGAAAGAAGCATATACAACAAAGACTGCATGTGGCTGCCCTAAAATATTTATTACTACCTGACTCTACCAAAACAATTTGCCCACCCTTGCTATAAATCAACATTTCATTTAAGGAGTTTTATCATTTGAATGTTAACTAGCCTACAGTGGGGCAAGCACTGATAGCAAACTTGTTTGTTTCCTTATTATTGAGTTTTGAAAAACCTTAGCCAGATGTATCATTACAAATAATGTTTTCTCAGTCTGTAGCATGTCTTCTCAATCTATCTTTCGAAAACCTGAAGTTTACATTTTTATGAAGTCCAATGTTTTTATCCTATTTTTCTTTACTGGATTATGTTTTTGGAGTTTTATCTAAAAATCCTTGTCTGACCTAAGTCACAAAGGTTTTCTCTCATGTTTTCTTCTACAAGTTTTTGGATTTAGGTTTTACATTTATGATTACCAATGCTTTTGAGTTAAATCTGGATGCGGTGCAAGAAGTTCGCTGCTCGCTACATGGTAATCCAATTGTTCAAGACCATTTGTTGAAAAGGCTTTGTTCTCCAATAAAATATCTGCACTTTTGAAAACTGTGCATTGGAAGTTATAAGGGAGAAATCAAGCTTCATTTTCCCAGTCATTATTCAGTATTTGTGATACATTTTTAGACTCTTGTGTTCCACTGGTACCTTTCGCTTTTTACAATACTATACTGTCTCGATTACCGTAGCTTTAAAATGAGGTTTGAAATAATGTCAGTCCTCCAACTTTACTCCTTATTTTCAAAATTGTTTTGATTATTCTAGGCACTCTGAATTTCCATATGAATTTTACAATCAGTTTGTCAATTTTTACACACATTTTAATTGGGAAGGGGTAGAACGTGTAGGTTAATTGGAGGAAAACTGACAAAACAATATTGTCTTCTAATCCATGAACACAGAGTATACTCTCCTCCATAATTTTAGGTCTTTTAAAATTCCCCCCACCAGTATTTTATAGTTCTCTGCCTATAAATTCTCCACGGTTTTTTCTTTTTTCCTCCTCCCCCCACCAAATCAAATTTGTCCCTTACTATTTCAATTCTGGGAGGAGGATAATATAAATGGTATTTTTTAAACATTAATTTCTGATTACATTGTGTATGTATAGACACACAACTGCCTTTTATTTAGTGATCTATCCTGCAACCCTGCTAATCTCAGTTATTAATACTAGAAGCTTTTTTGTTGTTAGCATGGATTTTCTATATCAACAATTTTACTACATGTAAATAGCTTTAATTCTCTTTCCAATCTGAATGCCTTTTTTATACTGCTATACTGCACGTGCTAATCTTGAAGAACAATATTGAATCTTGATAGTATATGTCCTTGTCTTGTTCCTGAAATTGGGGGAGGTTCAGTCTGTCACTATTAAGTATTGTATTAGCTCTATGTGTAACAGAGATGCTCTTCATCAAGTCACGGAAGTTCTCTTTTTTATTCCTAGATTAGTGAAAACTGTTTGTCAGGAACAGATGAAGTTTGTCAAATGTTTTTCCTTCCTTCATCTACTAAGATGACCATATGGTTTTTCTTTATTACTGGATTCATTTTCCAATGTTAAAAAACAATTATGCAATTTCTGACAGAAAACTCACCTGGTCATGGTGTATTATCCTTTTATATATTGTCAGATTTGATTTTCTAAAATCTTAAGAATTTTTATATCTACTTTCATGAAGGACATTGGTCTGTATTTCTCTATTAATGTCTAAGTCTAGTTTTGATGTAAGACTAAAAGCTATCCACAAAAGAGAGTTGGGGAGAATTCCCTCCTCAATTTTCTAAAACAGTTTGTTAAGAATTGGTATTATCTGCTACTTATACATGTGGCAGAAACCATATCACCTGTTTATGGAGATTTATTTATGGGAAACTCATTTACTTAAATAGACACAAAGCTATCTGAGTCACCTATTGCTTCTTGAGTGAGCTTTAAAGAGTGTGTGTCCTTTGAGGAATTTGTCCATCTCATCTAAAAAGCTGTATTTGTTGTCATAAAGACGTTCATTATATTTTTCAATAGCTATACATTCTGCAGTGATTAAACGCCCTCATTCCTGATATTGTTACAATTTGTATAATCTTTTTTCTTGATCAGTCTAGAGGCAGGTTTTATACTGACTTTCTCAAAAAACTAACTTTTGTTTTCTTTGATTTTTCTTATTGTTCTATTTTCTGCTTCATGGATTCTCACTCTGATCTTATTTCCTTTATTCTGCTTATTCTGGGTTGCATTTGTCCTTATTCTATGTCTCAACGTACAAACTGAAGTCATTAAAAACCATGTTTCTTTTATAAATTTTTAAAAAAGGCATTTTATGCTATAAATCTCCTAAGTACTGCCTTTGCTGGATCACATACATTTTTATATTCTGTTTACATTTTCCCTCAGGTGAAAAATCTTTTTTCTTTCTTTTCTTTTTTTTTTTTTTTTTAAAGATTCTGTTTATTTATTTGACAGAGAGAGAGCATCCGAGCAGGGGGAGTAGCAGGCAGGGGAGAAGGAGAAGCAGGCTCCCCGCAAAGCAGGGAGCCCAATGTAGGGCTTGATCTCAGAACCCTGGGATCATAATCTAAGCTGAAGGCAGACGCTTAACTCACTCAGCCACCCAGGCGCCCCATGGTCAAAATCATTTTTCTAATTTACTTTTGATTCCCTCTTTGGCCAGTTATTTCAAAAGGTTTTATTTACTTTCCAAATATTTGGAAGATTTCCCAGAGATTTTATTGTTACTGGTTTCTAATTAATTCCATCAGGGTCACAGAATATAGTTTATATTACTTGAGTACTCTTAATGTGTATGATTTGGTTTTTTGGCCCAAAATATGGTCTATATTGGTAGTTGTTCCATATGTAGTTGAAAAGAAAGTGCTTTTGCTAAATCGAATGTTCTGTAAATGAGTATTTGATCAAATTAGTTGACAAGAGTTGTCTTCTGACAGATTTTCTATTTACATGTTTTATTGCTTATTGAGAGAAGGGTGTTAAAATCTCCAACTGTAACTGTGGATTTGTCTATTTTTACCTGCAACTCTGTCATTTTGTGTAATTTCATGTATTCAGAAGGTCTACCATTAGTTGTGTCAACATTTAAGATATTATGTCCCCTCGATGACTGACCACTTCATCATTACTAATTGACCCTTTTTATCCCTCTCAATATTCTTTGCTGTGAAATCTACTTTGTATGATATTAATACAAGCATACCAGCTTTCTTTTGATTAGTGTTAACATGGTATATATTTTTCCATTTTTTTACTTGTAATCTATTTATGTGTCCAATATTTAAAATTAGTTTTAAAATAGGTTTGATCTTGCTCTTATATCCCTTCTGACAACCTCAGACTTTTAAATGAAGTGCCTAAACCATTTACATTTGATGTTACTGTTAATATATTTTGGCTTATATCACATCTTGCTATCTTTTTCCTACTTGTCCCCTCTGTTTACTCAATTTTTTTCTTCTTTAGAGTATGTTTTACAATTTCACTTTAACTTCTTTGTTGGTTTATCAAGTAAAGCTTTTTGTTGCATTATATTAATGTTTGTTTTAGGTTATGCAGAATACCTCTCTATTACAGTTTAATCTGGTCACATACTACATCATGTATAATATAAGAGCATCATAGTGGAATCTATTTCCTACCCCCCAAGCCTCTGTGTTGATGTTGTCTTCCTCTTATTATTGCTATATATTTTACTTCCGTGTGTCTCAATTCATTTCTATTATATCCTTGAAATACTCAATTACCTTTTGAAAATATTTATACAATAAGGAAAAAGTCATGATATTAATTGACTCATGCAGCAATTTCCTCATTCATTTGTGTAGAACCCTAATTCCATCTGATACAACTTTCCTTCTGTTTGAAGTAACTCCTTTAACATTTTTGTTGTGCAGGTCTGCAGGTGTTGAATTCTCTCAGCTTTTGTTATGTCTGAATGACTCTACTTGAATTTTATTCTTGAAAAAATATTTTCCTAGAGTAAACAAATTCTAGGTTGACAGTTATTTTTACTTTCAGTACCTCCACCATCTTCTAGCTTGCATTGTTTTCTGTAAGAAATTTGCAGTCATCCTTTGTCTTTTTTCTATATATGTAACATGTATTTTTCCCTCTAGCTGCTTTTATGATTTTTTTCTCTTTATCAGCAGTCTTGAGCCTTGACCATGTGCCTTGGTAAGTTTCCTTCATGTTCCTTGTGCCTTAAGTTCTTTGACCTTCTTGAATCTTTGAGTTTATAGTTTTCATCAAATCTGCACATTTTTCACTATTATTTTTCAAAATCCCCCCCATCCTCCACTGGTGGCTCCAAACTATTCATAGAATAGGCCACTTAAGACTGTGTATCCACAATTCACTGATGCTATGTTCATTTTATGTATGTGTATTTCATCAAGTTCATGGATCTATTCTTCTGTAATGTTTAATCTACATTAAACATTGTATATACATATACATTAACCTGTATTAAAAAGATTATACATTAATCTGTATTAAACATGTACTGTACTTTTCATTTCAGACATATTTCATATCATTAAGACTTTGGTTAAAGCATTTAAATATCTTTCAGTCTCTAAAATGTTCAAATTTTCCAAAAGTTTCTTAATAATATAGGAATGTGGTTAAAATACTATTTTAACATTCTTATCTAGTAGTATCACTTATGTCATTTCTGGGTCAGTTTTAATCGACTGATTTTTCTCCTTATATGGGCTACATTTTCCTGCCTTTTTGTATCCCTGATAATTTTTATATAGCTTTGAGATATAACTGACATGTAAAAATAAATAAATTCAAGGTGTATAATGTGATGATTTGATACATGTATACATTACAAAATGATTATCACAGTAAGTTTAGTTAACAAATCCATCACCTCACATAATAATATTTTTGTGCGGTGAGAACATTTAAGATCTACCCTCAGGGCGCCTGGGTGGCTCAGTCATTAAGCATCTGCCTTCGGCTCAGGTCATGATCCCAGGGTCCTGGGATGGAGTCTGGCATCGGGCTCCTTGCTTAGCGGTAGGCCTGCTTCTCCCTCTCCTGCTTCCCCTGCTTGTGTTCCCTCTCTCACTGTATCTCTCTCTGTCAAATAAATAAAAATAAAATCTTAAAAAAAAAAAAATCTACTCTCTCTTAGCAACTTTCAAGGATACAATAAAATGTATTGTTATCTACAGTCACTATACTGTACGTTAAATCCCCATAACTTATTCACCTTATAACTGGAAGTTAGTACACTCTGTCAACATCTCCCAAATCTCCAACCTCGAGGTCTGGGTAACTCCCAATCTACTCTATTTCAATGAGTTTAGCTTTTTTAGATTTCACATATAAGTGAGATCATAGTGTTTTCTCTTTCTCTGACTCATGTCACTTAAGATAATGTCTTCAAGGTTCATCCAAGTTATCACAAATACCAAGATTTCCTTTTCTATGGCTGAATAATACACATACACACACACATACACACTCCACACACCAACCCACATTTTCTTTATTCATTCATCTGCTGATGAACACTTAGGTTGTTTCCATGTCTTGGCTATTATAAACAATGCCACACTGAACATGAGAGTGCAGATCCTTTCAAGACAATGATTTTATTTCCTTCAGATATATATCCAAAAGAGGGATTGCTGGATCATATGGTAGTTTTATTTTTTTATTTTTTTACTTTTTTCTATGTTTTTCTATCGTGGCTGCACCGATTTATATTCCCACCAACATTGTACAAAGTTTACCTTTTCTCCACGTCCTCACCAGCACTTCCTATTTCTTGCCTTCTTGATAATAGCCATTCTAACAAGTGTGAGGTAATATCTGATTGTGGTTTTGATTTGCATTTCCCTGATGATTAATGATGTTGAGAAACTTTTCATGTACCTATGAGTCATCTGTATGTATTCTTCAGGAAAAAAATGTCTATTCGGGTCTTTTCCCATTTGTTAATCATGTTTTTTGTTTCATTTTTTTGCTATTGAGTTATACGAGTTCCCTACACATTTTCTACATTAATCCCTTACTGGTTATATGGTTCGCAAATATTTTCTCTTATTCTATAGGTTGCTTTTCTTTTTGTCAATTGTTTCTTTTGCTGTTTGACACAGTCCTCCTTGTTTATTTTTGGTTTTGGTGCTTGCACTATGAGTGTCATATTAAAAAAATCACTGCAGACACCAATGTCAAGGAGGTTATCCCTGTTCTAGAAGTTTTACAGCTTCAGGTCTTACACTTACATTTAAGTTTTTATTCCACTTTGAGTTAATTTTTGTAAGTGATGTACATGAGGGATCCAATTTCATTCTTTTGCATTTGAACACCCAATTTTCCCAATATTATTTCTAGAAGACACACATGCCTGATAATTTCTGATTGGATATAGAACACTGTAAAGTTTATCTTGCTGAATGCTTGATATGTTTGTATTCATAAAGATACTCTTGAGCTTATGGTTCCTTGTAAATAGTATAATCTTTTCATGTCTTGCTTCTAAGCTTTATTGGCAGGGTCAGAGCAACACAGTCTATGTTTAATTTCTCCCCCCACTGTTGTGCACATTCTTAATCCTCTAACCAATGCCCTGGGAATTATGAGGTTTTGGGAACAAGGCCTATCATCTGCCCTCTATAAGCTCTGTGGACCATTCTGTCTAATCCTTTTGGGTCGTTTTTCCCTTGGCCTCTCAGTTATTCTCCTCATACACACATGACTGTCAGCATTCACCTCTGCAGATCACCGTACATAATTTTACTGCCTCTTATCCAGTATCTTTAGAGCTGCAGTGTCTGGTGCTTTAAGTTATTTGTATATGAAGGTCCTTGTTACTCCAATTGGGCTGGTAGTTCCCATTAATTTCTAAAAACTAGAGGGTTTGTTTGCTTGCTTTGTTTAAAAAAATACTGTCATTTGTGTGTCCCATTCCATTTCCTCTGTATTTATAGCTTTAGTATCACATATGGTACCAAAGTGCTAACTGTGATTCAGTGAATTACTCAGGATCAGAGGAAGGGGAGAAGGACAAAGAGAAACTCAACACACTCAGTACTTAAAAATCAGAAATTCAGAATTGATTTTCCCCTCAACTAGGAAGGTCACGTAGGCAACCCCACACATTGGAACAAGAACTTATTTCTGCCAAATGAGTCATTAACATTTAACTTGAATAGATTATTATAAATGCTGTTCTGAAAAACAAAGTGCCAATATATTACACAAAAATTAAAATAAGAAAAGGAAAGCATAACATCAAAAATGATGTTTTCACATAATACCTTCTGTTGCCATGCCCCAACTTCCCATCTTCTGCCTCACCCCAAGAGTAAACTTCTCCTTCTGAAGAGAGGGCAAGACAGTGTTTTCCTCCTGAGTTCACAGCTACTTTTTTAATAAACACATGCTGAATAGATTCAAGTAACGTTGGGGTAGATACCGACTCTGTCCCTCCAATTCCTAGTCTGCCACCTGCACCATACCCAGTGGCATAAAGCTAAGAAAAGAAAAATATAAATATCAGGTTTTTAATCCAAATTTATCCCTATATTTTAGTAATTAACAAGCTCAATCAGTGTCACAGACATTTTTATCACAGAGAAATGAAATTAAAAATTAAAAACCACAGGAATATTTAACATTTCTGTGCTTTATCAAAACTCTAAAAATGAAAGAAATAGTTATGACTATTAGAAATCCCAAATTCACAAAAATGTATTTTGAAAAGAAGATCCTAACCCTGGAACAAATCCCTGATAATAACACTCACAGAAAATCTTAAATATATTAATATTTCAGCAAAACAGCATTAAATCACACAGTAGAATACACTATTTTTCTTTCACCCTCAGTGGGTAATTATTTGAGGACACAAGGTTTATCATTAATTTTTTAAAATCAGACTGCCTTTTTCAAATGCATATCAAACATCCCTCCTATAAAAACTTTAATGTTGTTTCATACTGTTTCAAATGCATGCTGCACTGACACAAGAGTAAGGAAACCTCAAGGACTAAAACAGGGAATGAAATCAAGAACTCTGGTTGATAGATGAGCCCAGCCAATGTCCCCTTGAAGGTTTTGAGAATCTTCAGCACACTGGATGTCAGGGGAAAAGTGCCAAAGCCTAAAAGGAGACTGTAGAAAGGTGAGGCTCCAGTGGGCCCACAGCAAACAAGAACTAAGAGAACAACAAAGCAAGTTGTTTTTCTCAATCTTAGCACTGAATTAGGGGAAAATCTCTCCTAAGAATTCATAATGATAAAAGCTGGTCACTAGGTTGGTTTTCAGCCTGAATTTATGTTACATTTGGTCTAAATTCCTTAGATAAAGAATTTAATTTATTATGTCTTAGACTGGTAGTACATTAGGGGTTATAAATTCTCTTTTGATGAGTAATTTTAAACTGAGCCTTAAAGAATTTCTAAATAAAATATTCTAAGGAAAATGGTCAGCTCATAGTTGAAAGAAGACACCATGTGGGAGTCAGCAAAAACAACAGTCTAATACTACATTTAAAGAAATGAAAACTAGAAGGTATCCCCAAGGAATAAGAAAGTACAAAATTACCCAAAGCAGGACTTCCAGGAATTAAAAAGACAATAACTGAAATAAAAAACCCAGATATATTTAACAGCAAATCATAAACAGGTGATGAAGAGATTACAGAACTAGAAGATGGGTCTGAAGATATTCTCTAGCATATAGTGCAGAAACATAAAGAAAAGAAGAAACATGAAAGAAGGTGTTAGAGATATAAAAGACAGACTCTCTCACTCAAACATCAATCAGAACTCATAGTTTCAGGTAGAGATCACACAGTGAATATAAGAGAAGCAACACTGGGAGGTAAAAAAGTCTAGGAATTTACCAGAGTTACTGAAAAATCACTTCTCAAGAGTCAGAAAGCCCCCCTCTTCCATCCCTTATCACCTGGCAAAAACGAAGTAAAACAAAAAAGGTGGAAAAAAATAAAAATAAAAATATATCATAGCAAAATTATAGATCACTGAAGAAAGATATTAAAAACAGCAACATTATCTTCATTTGGGTAAAAATCAGTCTGACTGTTGACATCTCATTAGCAATAATGAAGGCCAAAAACCAGAAAAATTAAGCTTTTAACAGGCTGACTGAAAGTAAGTCAAGTGAAAATTTTATACTCTAGAACAGGGGTTGGCAAATTATGGCCCATGAGCCAAATCAGGCCTTACCATCTACTTTCATAAATAAAGTTTTATAGGAACACAGCCACATACATTCATTTACATACTGTTCATAGCCTGCTTTCATAGTTTCAACAGAGACCATATGACCCATGTAGCCAAAAATACTACCATGACCTTTCCAGAAAATGTCTGCAATCCTTACTTTAGAAAAAGAACAAAATACATATTCAAGTAAAGAAAAACAATGTGAGGATTAACCAACAAGAGAATCTCACTAAAAATTGAAAATACATGCTTAAAGTAGAAGAAAAATGATTAAAAGATGTAAGGTCTGAGACATAAGAAACAATGAGACAAAGGTTTGTACAACATTGGGTAAATCGGAAAAAAAATACTTGGGTCTATATAGAACAACAAATAAAATAATAATACCTATCATTCCCTAAAGAGTTTGCACCAAAACACAGGATAACAAAAGATCAGTATTTGTATTATTTGGAAGGAGGATAGAAATACTAATTCACTTCAGATTTTACATATACACGTTAAAATAACCAGGAAACAACTAAAAGACAAAGAATTTTCCAGAGAAGAGAAGAAGAAGGATATACTTCAACCCTTTTTAATGAGACCAGCACAATCTTGATACTCTTGGCAGGCAGCTTCTGATGTGTTTCCAAGGGTCCCTGATTTCTACCCTGTGTAATCCCTTCTCCCTGAACATGGGCTATACCTAGTGACTCAATTTTAATGGACAGACTATGGCAATAGGGATGGACTGTCACTTTTGGATTAGGTCACACAGACTGTGACTTGGTCTTGTTATCACGCTCTCTTGCCCCATCCCCCTTACTTGCTCTAATGAAGCCAGTGGCCAAGTGTGAGGTGGCAAAGAACTGAGGCAGCCTCGACCAACAGCTCATGCCAAATCCTCAGTACAGCCTTGAGGCAACTGCAGCCTGCTGAGAGATCCTGGGAGGGAGGACCAAGCTAAACCACATCCAGAATCCTGACTCAGAGAAACTACAAGATAATAAGTGTGTATTTAAATTAATTGTTGTAAGTTAAACACATAAAAGAGTATCAGAACCAGACAAGAAGTGTTTAAGATAGGAACATTGTAATGACCGAATTCATGATCTTGGAGCTCCCAAAAAATCCCAAAATATTCACAAATCCCAAAAAAGTTAAACCTATCTTGACCAAGTTGGGTTTCCCCAAAGAATGGAAGAGGGTTTAATATAAGAAAACCAATTAATGTGGTGCCTGGGTGGCTCAACTGTTAACCATCTACCTTTAGCTCAGGTCATGATCCCAGGATGCTGGGATTGAGCCCCGCATCAGGCTCCCTGCTCAGCAGGAAGCCTGCTTCTCCCTCTCCCCCTCCCCCTGCTTGTGTTCCCTCTCTCGATGTGTCTCTCTCTATCAAATAAATAAATAAATAAATAAATAAATAAATAAAATCTTAAAAAAAAAAAAGAAAACCAATTAATTCAATTCACTGTATTAATCCACTAAAAGAGAAAACAAATATAAACAGTTTTTTAAATGCAGAAGGAAAAAGAAATGTTCTCAATCTCATAAAGAACATCTACCAAAACCTCACAGTAAGTGGGTGGAATATTCAGTGTTTGCTTTGCTGCCTGGATTAAGACAAGAACAAGCCCACGACCACCAACCCTGCTCAATATTATAGCGTAACTCCTATCCAGAGCAATGAGCTTCCTTTCCTCCACACCAAAGGAAAAAAATATAAGAGAAGTGAACTGAGAAGGAACAAAATCCATTTATAGATGACTTTAAAGAAGATACAAGAAATACACAAAGGAAAGAAAAGAGCAGAATAAAGTCACCAGACATAAAGCCAATATATAAATATCAACCATTTCATCATACTAAAAGCAATTAATTTTTTTAAAAGAGCATTACAATAGCAAACAAAAAATGAATACTCTAAGGTATTACTGATATGCAAATAGTACACTTTTTTATGTAGCCTGTATTTCAAAAACTATAAAGTTATAAAACACATTTAGAAAACACACACAGAAATATTTAGAATAATAACCACTTGCAGTATAACATAAGTACTATTAACCTTGAGATAATATTTCAATATAGAATCCTTACACATACTGTGGACCCAACAATGCACTCTAGCCATAGCTGTCTCTTAGTTTTAACGTCAGTATGACACAGAAAATGTACCCTTACCTTTCCATCAGCTGTCACTGCAAAGAGAGTCTGTTCTCCTCCAATTAACTGCACAGGTCTGAGAGTTGCAAGGGCTTCACATGGAGTGGGAACTTTAACTTTTGCACCTTCAATGCCCCCAAGCTGTCCCCTATGATTATGCCCCCATCCATAAATTGTTCCACTGCCACCAGCAGAAAGAGTCCAGTCATCTGGTCGCCTACAACAAACATTAAGTGAACAACTGACATGGGAAAAAACTGCACATAAAACATCTTTCTCCAGTACATATTATTCTTGGTTCTGATATAATAACCTGTTCATCCACTGCACAAGTTGTTCATCTTGCTCTCTTTTAAAAATGTCGTGGCTCTCATGGAGAACATCCATGTGTTCGCTGTCTGCCATTAACTCACGAATTTTCTTAGCCACCTAGACAATATTATTATGAGATTATCAAACACTCATCTCTCAAAAATAAAACAAATAATATTAAGAACACAGAAGTAATCCCCATCCAACAATCTGAGAGAATATCAACATCAAAATTATGATTTTATAGTTAATAAGCAAAACCAATACGATTATATCAAGTCTAAGATATCTGAAAATACCTATTATATCTTTATAATGCCATTACATCTTTAATTAACTAAAAATAAACTTTAACTGAAATTCACAGCGACTGTTTATTCATTTTCACCTGTGTGCTTTTTTCTTTACGGTACTCCTTTGTAAGAGAATATTGCTGTGTCTCATAAATATTGGCATCTTTTTATACCACAGCTGAAAAAGGAAAATGTTTTTACATTCCAGAAGTGATTTCAAAATAACATGCAATACCTCATCAAGAAAAAGACGTGGCAATGGTGTTCTTTTGTCCAGGGCCACGGCAACACGGGAGGCCATGCAGTACCTTCGGAACCAAGCCCACTTATGTGTCTCAGCACAGCAGGGGAGAGTGTCTAGTTCCAGGTCACAAGCAAGAGCTACCAGTACCTGAAGCAACCAAAAATTAGTAACACAAGGAAGCTAAAAAATGTAGCTAACACTCTTATTTAACCAATACTGCATACTAAACACAGACATCATTATAGGATTTCTGTGAATCCTCATTCAGGAGCTCCTTATTCCAGACTGACTGCTATGTACCAACCAAATATTCCACCATCACCAGTGACGTGGATTATTCCTACCCAGCCCCTAGTGATGCACCTGACACACAGGAGCTCAGATCTGACAACTGCTACAATACTTGCTGCCTAAGTCAAGCATCTCAAAGTATACTAATACTTGGTTAAAGTATTAAGGGCTTAGGTTGTAACCATAGTCATTTCTGGACATTTTTCATACCCAACTTCAACAATACCTACACCTGTCCTCAAGGAGGCCTAAAATGCAATGCACTACACATGAACTCTCAGTGTCTCTCCTTATCACTTTAAAACAAGTCAAGCATTACCTTAAAGAACGGGCTGTGGAGCAGCTGCTTGCCACCTCTTACAATAGGATCTTCATATTCAAACTGCCTTTGCAAAGCTTCTGGAAGGCCTTTTACCAAAGCAGCAAGGGCACTACCTGTAAAACTCTAAGAAAACAACAAAATTATATGCTAGTAATCCAAAATGTAGGGGAGATAATAAGCATTTTGTTTCTATGTGTCCAATATTTTGTTATGTTGGTACTATTTTCCCTAAAAAAATGTGTATTGATATTTTTCAAATAGGTTTGATGACCACTAAAATTAAAAACAAGAGCTTGAAAATTCACCTCAGAATGCTTGGTCTTGATTTCAGTATAGCCACTTACAGGGACCCAATCCCCTTCTGGCCTGTAAAGCCCCATGTCCTAAGATGGTTAAGATCAAGCATCCTTTCAACAGTAACTACCTCATACAGCAAAAACAAGGGGATGCTGTGAGCCAGACTTTTTGCAAAGTCTAACAGACACAATCCTATGCTCACAGCCATTGACACATCTGTTTCTAAAAATCATGAGCCATTCTGCACTGAGTATATGGCAACATAAAGGAGTCTAGAAGGGACAAAGGTGGCCTTATTCCTATGTAGAATTTCTCAACTCTTCTCAGTGACTTAGAAGTTTAAACTATTTAAACAATATTTTATTCCCAAAGGCCAAATATCTAGAAACTTTAATTTAACGTTCCATACCAAAGCTCTTGCTTCCCCATCATTATCTCCAAGTAGCCTGTTTATGTTGATTGACTGTCCAAATTCAGTTGTAAGCAGCTTCCTCAGTCTTTGGAGGGCCCACATTCTGTGACTGGCAGCTAAAATGAGTATACAGAAAATATCAGAAGCTTGACCATTTTTCCCATCAAGTACAACAGACGTGATAATAAAGGTGCTATTTACCTAAGGCACTCAGCTGTGCACAGGCTGCCAGCGATGCCGCAAGACGAGGGACAATGCTTCTGTTTGAAGTGAGATTGAGTCGGAAGTCTAACAGACATGTCACCAAGTCCATGGATGGACAGGAGAGGACGCAGCGATCAGAAAGGAGGTCTTTAGGGCCTGGGAAATGAGCACTGTAAATGTCCCTGTGTTGAAAAGGATGAGGGACATCCCACAAGGAGACCTACACAAATCTGACCCAGTGGGCCTTCTCTACCCAGATGCTGTGGTTAGAGGGATGCCCATGGTACTGCCACTGTCTGTGTCACATAACTACACTCTGTACATTAACATTTTATCTGAAAATCAAACAGATTAAGAAGTGCAAGCAGTGGAGTGCCTGGTGGCTCAGTCAGTTAACTGTCTGCCTTCAGCTCAGGTCATGATCCCAAGCCAGGGATTGAGCCCCGTGTTGGGCTCTCTGCTCAGCAGGGAGTCTGCTTGTACCTCTCCCTCTGCCCCTAGCCCCCACTTTTGCTCTCTTTCTCTCTCAACTAAACAAATAAAATCGAAAAAGAAGGAAGAAGGAAGGAGAAGAAGTGGTAGTAGTAGTAGTAGTAGAAGCAGCAGCAGTGGTGGTGGTGCTGCTGCAACAGCAATAACTCCTTCCCCATTAGGTGATGGACTGCTAACACCCTAACAACTGGACAGCTGAGGTGGCTCTTTGGAGTTCTGATCATCACTGCAGTGGGACCTTGGGCAGGGCAGGGTCCCAACACATTAGGAGAAGGCAGACAACAAAGTACTAAATGAAAATGGTTTGTGTGTCCACCCTGCTTGAGTCATTAGGACCTGGATGCTGCCAGGCCCCCCACTTACCTGCAGCTGGCATGATGGGATAGACTGTGAAGCGCCAGCCCCACCCATTCACAGACCCATCACTGATGAACTTCCACTTCAACTCATCCCCTGGGATGCGCAGCTCACTGGACCAGTCAGACCATTCTCGGCCTAGCAGAGAAAAGTATGCCCTGGGGTTGGGTTCTCTCTATCACGTGATCAACACAAACTTCTTCAGATTCAAAGCAAAATCATCTACATTGTATCTGAAGAACAGCTGGCTCCTCCAACCCAAGTTCTCCCATATTTGAGTTCACACTACTCCTAGTGAATAACATTTAATACATACTGTCTTTCCATACACACTATACCAACTACTAGGGAAACTGAGGACAAGTAGGCAATGCCCTGATGGAAACACTCATATATAACTACAACACAGTGTGAGAGGACAGCACAGTCAGCCAGCACACATATCAGGTCAAGGGCTTACAGGGAGGTTTCCAGGGGAAGGTCTTATATGATGGCAGTTACCCAGGAAACAGGATAAAAAGCCCCAGCTTTCCCTGCAGAGGGTGCAATTTTACAAAAACCTGATCCCAGCCCTCACTGAATCAATGATCAATTCAGTCCCTTTAGGTAGTTTCCTCATACATCAACCTTTACCTTGCATAAGCCTGGTATTCCCACATGTCTTACAGCACCATCTCTATCTGGGTGAAACTGGGCTTCCCAGACTGCCTGTGTCCCAAGGACCCAACAGGCACCCTGTAATCTCCCCCATCACTGGTGTGGTGCACAAACCACTCATGTAATTATCTTATTCAACATACTAGAAAGATGCAGATAAAACCTACTGTATTTTGCAGCAATATAGCTTATTGTCCCTTCCTTAAGTGTCACATAAGAATGAAGCAGTAGTGTTCTGATTAGTAAGTTAACAGTTCTGTTTTATGAAGGCAAGCAGACAGCATCCTGCTCAACCTTCCTTCACACCTGACCGCACGGAGACAATCCTGTTGACACCGTCCATGACTGTGAGAGGGTCGTGGCGCCTCTCTGTAGAGCACTGCCGGTCAAACTCCACCCTCAGTCCTTCTGCTCCTGGAGGTCAAGTGAGCACAAAACACACAATGATTACTCCCAATTGACATACCGCAGACAAGGCCATAAGCCACAACACACCACACAGAAACGGTGAGACTAAAATGATGTTTAACAGCTAATGAAAAGCAGAAAGGCAGAAAGAAATGACCTCAAAGAGAAGAGCCTAACACTAACTGCCCCATTGCCCTCACCTTGTCTCCCACAGAAAACTTCAACTGTGAAGGAAAGGCCAAGAAGAAGCTTCCACTTGGCTAATTCATTTTGTGCTCTCACTTCTGGGCAAACTTTCATTGGCAGACCAAGCTTTATTATTCCTCCCACCCGGCACAATCACATATTTAAAATGCCACTTGAAATATTCATCAAACATTTAGCATTTGGTTTATAGTCTTCTTTGGGACAAATTAGCTTACAAAAGAATTAATGAAAGGCAAGACCTAGGTTATGGTGGAAAGAGGTTAGCGAATCCTTCTTTGAAAGCAGCTACAAAAACACACAAAATTATAAAAGATGATGATACCAGGGCTCTGAAAATAAAGTAAAGGCAAACAACAAATTGAGAAGTGTTTATGAAAAAACGGCCAAACATGGGTAGGGACAGTGAGTGCCTATGGTGTTCTTGTCTGGGTATGTTTTTATCCAAGCTGGAAGATAGTTCTACCAGGATGAGACTCTGCCTCCAGCAGAAGCTGACTGGTATAGAGTAGGGAGGAGAAAATGTATGCCAAGGACATTGCCAATAAAAGGACCAACAAGAAAGCCTCCCATCTCCACTGGCCTGAGAACAGTTTCACTAGATGTCAGATCTGAGAACTAGCCAGAAATTTAACAGGGAATCATAAAATACAGAGAGTACAAAAGGGCTATTGAGGGCATCATGGAGGCCTAGAAAAACTGGGATGCGCACACACAGGAAAATTGCCAAAACACTGAATTCTATGCCCTCCCTGCTTCCACCCACACATAGACCCATCTGCAGAAGGGTAGACCAACAGGTTTGAGCATAAGCCAAGAAGATATATAGAAGAAACCCTAGAAGTCAGGCTAGAAAACAGGAGGGTGAGGCCAGGACATAAGATGCTGCATTCTATGGGGGAAACCGATTTCTGAGAGAATTCCAGGCATATTGTAAAACAAGTACACAAAACAATAAAAATAACCACTATACATCTTTAAAAAAATGGAATCCAGATGACACAATATATTATCTAAAATGTCAACAAAAAATTTTGAGACACGCAAAAACACTGAAAAGTGTGAGCAATACTCAGGAATAAAATCCGTCAATAAAAGTGGGCTCTGATGGGTCAAATACTAGCTTTAGCAGACAACAACTTTTAAGCAACTGAAATAACCATATTCAAAAATTTCAAAAAAAAAAAAAAGATAAGAGACAACATAGGAAAACAAGATAACAATGATTTAACAAATACAGAATCTCAATAAAGAGAAAGAAACTATGAGGAAAGTACTAAAAGGAAATTTCTGAATTGGAAAGTGTAATAACCAAATGAAAAATTCAGTAGATGGGCAAAATGGCAGATTTAAAATGGAAAAAAATCAGTCAAATTGAAGACTGTATAATTTCTATTTGACTCTAACTGGGAAAATAAGAGAAAAAAGATTGAGGAAAAATAAGCAAAGTCTCAATCATCTTGGTGACAACATCAAGGAATATAAACATAGGCATAATGAGAATTTCCTCCCAATAAAGAGGGAAGAGGAAAAAAAGGGGACAGAAAAAGTAATTAAACACACATAGCCAAAACCCCCCAATTTGATGAAAAACATTAATCTACAGTTCCCCAAATTAATAAATCCCAAGTAGGATAAACAAAGAGATTCACAACCAGACACGTTATACTGAAACTGCTGAAAACCAAAGACAAAGAGAAAACCATGAAAACAGCAAGAGATTTAAAAAAAAAAAAAAAAAAAGACACACAACATCTAGGAGTACAAAATATCATTAATGGCTGACTTCTCCTAAGAAACAATGGAAAACAGAAACCAGTGAGAGGACATGTTTAAAATAATACGGGGGGAAACTCCTATCAACTAAGAATTCTATATCTAGCAAAACTATCTTCAAAAAGTGAAGGCAAAATAAAAACATTCCCAGATAAACAGATACTGATATGATATCAAAAAGAAACATGAATCCATGGGAGAAATAAAGAACACTGGAAATGGGAAATAAGTGTTTTAAAAGACAGGGTTTTTTTTTCCCTTTCCTTAGTATTTTTAAAAGACAAAAGATTACATAAAACAGCACTTAGGAAACTATAGTCCATCCCTCTGTTTTTACATAGTCTGTGAGCAAAAAATGGTTTTCAAATGGTTGGGGAAAAAATTCAAAATAGTATTTTGTGACATATGGAAGTTTGCCAATCCCTGGGATAATGCAATGATTATTATACCACATACATGCACATGTAACACATACGGTTACAAATCTGTTGCACAGCTTTGTAACATATAAATGTAATATATATGACAATAATAGTAAGAAGGAGGGAAGAGGAAATAGACCTGTGCTGGAGCAAAGTTGCTATATTTTACCAGAATTAAGGTATTAGCATGAAGTAGATTATGATAAATTCAAACATATACTATAATCCCCAGAGCAAACACTAAAAAAAAGTGGCTAAAAATCAACAGAGGAATTAAAATGGCACATTAAAAAATTTTTAACACAAAAGAAAGCAGTAAAGGAAGAAGCAAAAAAGACACAAGGCATGGGAAAACACAGCAAAATGGCAGATGTAAATTCAACCAAAGCCATAATTACACTAGACATGAATGGCTTAAGCATCTCCATCAAAAGGCAGAGACTGCTGAATTTTAAAAAATGAAACAAAACAAAACAAAACAAGAACAGAATCCAACTAAAAGGTGCATAACCAGAGACAAACCATGGCTCAAAGTAAAAAGATGGAGAAAGGTCTAGCATGCAAACAATAACCATAAGAGAAATGGAGTGGCTATACTAATATTATACAAATAGACATGTTGTTAATAGAGACAAAGAGGGACATTTCACATTGAAAAAAGAGTCGAAAATCAGGAATATATAACAATTACAAAGGTATGCATACCGATTAACAAAGCTCCAAAACAAATGAATGAAAAGCTGATAGAAATCAAAGAAGTAGGCAAATCCACAACTACAGCTAGAGATTTCAGTATCAAATCTCAACTGATAGAACAAGCGAACAGAAAATCAGGAACACTACAGAGTTCAACAGGACTACCAATGATCTTAACCTTAGAGACCATTGCAAAACATTCCCCCTAACGAAGGAAAAATGCACATTCCTATGTAGCAGACATGAAACATTCTCTAGGATAGATCACATTCTATAAAACAAGTCTCAACAATTTTAAAAGATCTGAAATCATTCAATTCAATGTATGACTAAATAACTGCAATCATAATTGTGTAACTAAAATGGAATTAAATCAGAAATCACAAACAGAAAGAAATTTAGGAAATCCCCAAATACCTAACATTTCTAAATAACCCATGGTTCAAAGAGATCTCAAAAAAGAAACTAGAAAGTATTTTAGGTCGAACAAAAAAATGAAAACACAGCACTATCATAATTTATGTGACATAGCTAAAGCAGTGGTTAGAAGGAAATCTGTCACTTCAAACTCTATTAGAAAAGAGACTCAATAAGCTATGCTTCCACCTTAAAAAAAAAGCGCAAAACCATATTATATCTAAAGCAGAAGGAAGAAAATTATAAAGCTCAAAGTAGAAACCAATGAAATAGGAAACAAAAACTGAAGGAAAAACCAAATCAATGAAACCAGATGTTAGTTCTTTGAAAAGATCAACTTTTCAATAAACTTTTAACATGGCTGATGGTGGGGGAGAGGAAGAAATAAAGAAAATTCAAATGACCAAAAACCAGGAAAAAGAGAAGGGACATCACTACTGTGATATAATAAGATATATATTTGGTCTTTGTCCCTCATCCCTGGCACAGAGCTCCTAAAATCCTAGAAATTCCCCATTAGGAGTGTCTTTTGTCATTCATAAGGAAACTTTTGAGTCCACCTGAGTTTACGCTAATGAGCTAACTTAGGGTGGGGTCCCTAGATCACCTCAGAATGAGGTTGGTCACCAGGAAGACCAAATGTTTGAAAAATTGGACTTTTAAAACCCACCAAGAGATCTCTAGGAAGGGGAACAAATGTGGAGGGGGTGTTGTAGATTAAGGTACATAAAAACTCCTGAATGGCAAGATCTGATGAGCCTCCACATGCAGGGAGAGTGGTACACCCCAGTTTCACAGGGGCAGAAGCTCCTGTACTCAGGCCTTATCCTGACCTCATCCTATGTACCTTTTCATCCGGCTATTCATCTGCACCGTTTATAATATCCCTTCTAAGAAACTAAGTGTGAAGCAGAACAGAGGACACTTCATCTCAAATTAAGTTGGGAGGCCAGAAAGGGGAATTCTCATGCCCTACCACTCTTTATCAGTTGCAAAATCCCACAGGAAGAGAGGTTACCTTGCATTCTCAACAGGAAGCCCGTACATTACTATCCTAGTAGGAAGAAGGATTTTTTCCTCTTCCAGCAAGAGCCCAGCCAATGAGACTATCACAACTCAACCAATGAAAAGCCGCTACACTTTTTTTTTTTTTTTTTAGTTTGAAGATAGTATTTTTTTATTAACATATAATGTACTATTAGCCCCAGGGGAACAGGTCTGTGAATTGCCAGGTTTACACACTTCACAGCACTCACCATAGCACATACTTTCCCCAATGTCCATAACCCCATCACCCTCTCCCTATCCCCCTCCCCCCGGCAAGCCTCAGTTTGTTTTGTGAGATTAAGAGTCTCTTATGGTTTGTCTCCCTCCTGACCCCATCTTGTTTCATTTATTGAAAAGCTACTGTACTTCGAACTCACAGTTTACTCCAATGGAATTTTTGTTTATAAGAGCCCCTTCCAACTCTCCCCTTTCCTCTATAAAAGAGAATAATTCTCCTTTGTTCTGTGAACTTACCTATGGCTTTTGCTATGACTTGCTTGTCCCAAATGGCAATTCCTTTGCTATTCTCAAATAAAACCATTTGCTGGTAAAATAACAGGTTATTTTACTTTTAAGGTCAACATAAGAAAATGTTTCTCTGAATTCTGTGAGCTGCTCTAGCAAATTAATCAAACCCAAGGATGGGGCCACAGAAACCTCTGATTTATACCAAATCAGTCAGAAGCATAGGTGATAATCCAGATTTGTGACTAACATCTGAAGCTGTGGGACTGAGCCCTTAACCTGTGGAATCTGACACTATTTCCATGTCAAGATTGAGTTAAATTTTAGGACATCCAGCTGGTGTCACCGAATTGCTTGATGTGTGGGAAACTCACTTTCCCACACATCTGGTGTCAGAAGTGAAGGACTGCTATAGCAGCATATTGAAAGTAGAGGAGATACACAGGAATGTGTTATTTCATTAGAACCAACCATCCCTACAGAAATATAAAGGGTTTTGAGGGATACTAAAAACAACTTTATACCAACACATTATACAATTTAGATGAAATGAACAAATTCCAAAAAAAGACACAGTTACCAAAATTGATTCAAAAAGGAACAGAATATCTAACAAGATTTACCTCCCCAAAACGAAAAGCTCAGGCCCAGATGGCTCCACCAGTGAATTCTATCAGCTATTTAAAGAACAATAATACCAATCCTACACAAACTTTTTCGGAGAACAGAGGAGGAGGGAAACACTTTGCAACCCAACCTATTAAGACCAGTATTGTCCTGATACCAAAACCAGACACAGCTATCACAAGAAAGCAAAGCTATGTAAATAAATAATTTTAAAATATAAACTTAAAGCTATAAAGCAACACTATTCATGAAAATAGATGCAAAAATCCTTAACAAAATATTAGCAAACCAAATCCTTCAATATATAATAAAGATTACACATTGTGAACAATTGTGATTTCTCCAGGAACGCAAAGTGAGTTTAATATCCAAAATCTGATTCCTACAATATGCTATATTGAGTAAACAACAAAACACACAAAAAGCTTTTGACAAAATCCAACACCCACTCATAAAATCTACACCCCAAACTAGGAACAGAAAGAAATTTCCCCAAGCTATAAGGGCATCTATGAAAAATCTACAGTTAATGGACATAACACTGACAGACTAAACGTATTCACCTTATTGGAACAAGGAAAGGATTTCCACTCTCATCCTTAGTATGCAACTGATTCTAGACAGTCTCTGCTCTAGTGTAAGGAACAGATGATGTCTGTTAAATGTCACAGGGTGTTAACTGTTATGAAGAAGGAAGGGTGTGAAATGAGATGGGGGAAAGGCTGTTTCAGCATATGGTGGTTAAACCGGAAAGGATTCTCTAAACAAGAGAGATATGGCCGTAAGTAATTGCCTAGAGGAAGAATATTTCAGGCAGATGGCAGATACAAAGTGAGACAAAGAGTCAATCTGGAATATACTTCAGGATTGGTAAAGAAGATGATGTGGAGGGGCCTGGAGAGAGAGACAAAGGAGTGAGGAAGCAATACACTGAAGAGGTACCAGAGCTCATACAGTCATACAGACCATGATCAGAAGTTCAGTTCTTATTTTCAAGTTATAGTTATAGGGGCATATTGGTGGGTTTTAAGCAGAGGACCAGTAGGTTCTGACTGGTTCACAAGGTGGTTTTAAAAGAGTATCTCTGGATGTCCTGTAGGGAGATGATTCTGGGAGACACAGGAGGTTATGTGCTAGTATAGTATGTGGTGCTAGTATAATACACTGGGTGAGGCCAGCTGGCTGGACCCAGAATGGCCAGGAGTTAGAGAGAAATGACTGAGTTAGTAATATATTTTAAAAGTAGAAATGACAGGTACTTCCAGGAAAGATGGCAAAGTAGGAGGACCCTAAACTCACTTCACCCCACAGATACAGCTAGATAACTACATACAGTAGATACAACTAGATAATACTCACATTAGAGCAAACAACCCAGAAAAGGACCCAAAGACTGGCTGAACAAATATCACAACTAAAATCTGTCAAGGGATTCACAAAATAAAAAGATGTAAAATCTGACACTATGTACCTAAACCATTGGGGGAGAGAAGAGTAAAGAATGGGTTCAAACTTAAGCAACCATCAACTTGACATAGACTGCTATATGCAGAAGATGTTATATATAAACCTAACGGTAACCACAAATCAAAAACTAGTAATATGCAAAGATATGCAAAGATAAAAAGAAAGGAATCCAAGTATATAATAAAAGAAAACCAGCAAACCATGGAAGAGAGAAAGAAAAGGATCAGAGAAACTATACGAAAACAACCACAAAACAAGTAACAAAAAAATGGCAATAAATAAGCATTTATCAATAATTACTTTGAATCTAAGTGGACTAAATGCCCCAAACAAAAAATATAGGGTGACAGAGAAGATAAAAAAACAAGACCCATCTGTATGCTGCCTACAACAGACTCATTTCAAACTTAAAGACACCTGCAGATTCAAACTGAGAGGGTGGAGAAATATTTATCACACAAATGGATGTCAAAAGAAAGCTGCAATGCTTCTATCGGACAAAACAGACTTTAAAACAGTCTGTACCAAGAGACAAAGAAGGACTCTATAAATAATAAAGGGGACAATTCAATAAGAATATATAACAATTGTAGATATTTATGCCCCTAACATGGGAGTACCCAAATACATAAAAGAGTTAATAACAAACATAAAAAGGAACTAATCAACAGTAATAACAGTAATTATAGACGACTTTAACACCCCACTTATATTGATGGACAAATCACCCAAATAGAAAATCAACAAGGAAACAGTGGCTTTGAATAACACACTGGACCAGATGAATTTAACAAATATATACAGGATAGCAGAATACACATGCTTGTTAGAGGCACAAAGAACATGCTCCAGAATAGATCACATATTAGTCCACAAAACAACCCTCAAAAAATTCAAAATCAAAGTCATACCATTCATCTTTTCTGATCACGATGCTATGAAACTAGAAACCAACCACAGGAAAAATGTGGAAAGAACACAAATACATGGAGGTTAAATAACATGCTACTGAAAAATGAATGGGTTAACCAAGAAATCAAAGAAGAAATCATAAAGTATATGGAAACAAACAAAAATGAAAACACAATGGTCCACAAGTTCTGGGATGCAGGAAAAATGGTTCTAAGAGGGAAGTTTATAGCAATAAAGGCCTACCTCAAGAAGAAAGAAAAGTCTCAAATAACCTAACTTTACACTTAAAGGAGCTAGAAAAAGGACAACAAACAAAACCTAAAACCAGCAGAAAGAAGGAAATAATAAAGATTAGAGCAGAAATAAATGATACAGAAACTAAAACAACAAACAAAAAACAATAGAACAGATCAATGAAACCAAGAGCTGGTTGTAGGAAAAGATCAACAAAATTGATAAACCTCTAGCCAGACCTATCAAAAAAAAAAAAAAAAAAAAAACAAAAAAAAAAAAAAAGATGTTTGAAAAAAAAAAAAAAAAAAAAAAAAAACCCCCCCCAAAACAAAAAAAAAAAAAAAAAAAAAAAAAACAAAAGAGAGAGAGAGAGAGAGAGAGAGAAAGGACCCCAATAAATAAAATCACAAATGAAAGAGGAGAAATAACAACAAACACCACAGAAATACAGTTGTAAGAGAATATTATGAAAGACAATATGCCAAAAAATTAGACAATCTAAAAGAAAATAAATTCCTACAAACATATAAACTACCAAACCTGAAGCAGGAAGTAACAGAAAATTTGAATAGACTGATAAGCAGCAAGGAGATTGCAAGAGTAATAAAAAAACTCCCAACAAATTAAAGTCCAGGACCAGATAGTTTTACGGGCAAATGCTACCAAACATTTAAGGAAAGAGTTAATACCTATTCTTCTCAAACTATTCCAGATATTAAAAGAGTAAGGAAAACTTTCAAGCTATTAGGTCACTATCACCCTGATACCAAAACCAGATAAAGACACCACACAAGAGAACTAGAAGCCAGTATCTCTAATAAACGTAGACACAAAATCCTCAAAAAAATACTACCAAACTGAATCCAGTAATACATTAAAAAAGTCATTCACCACAACCAAGTGGGATTTATTCCTGGGATGCAAGGGTGATTCAACATTCGCAAATCAATCAACATGATACAATACATCAAGAAGAGAAAGGATTAAAATCCATGTAATCATTTCAACAGATGCAGAAAAAGCATTTGACGAAGTACAATATCCACCCATGATAAAAGCCCTCACAAAGTGGGTTTAGAGGGAACATACCTTGACATAATAAAAGCCATATACAAAAAACCCACAGTGAACATCATACTCAATGGGGAAAAAACTGAAAGCTTTTCCCCTAAGGTCAGCAATAAGATGAGGATGTCTACTCTCCAAAAAGTCGGGTTTTCTAAAGACTTTATTTATTTACTTATTGGGGGGTGGGCGAGGGGAGGAGCAGAAGGGGAGGAAGGAGAAGGGGACAGACTCTCAAGCAGAGCCCAACATGGTGATCGATCCCATGACACTGAGATCATGACCTGAGCCAAAACCAAGAGTTGGATACTTAACCTACTGAGCCACTCAGGTGTCCCTACTACACCACCTGTATTCAACTTGCACTGGAAGTCCTAGTCATAGCAATCAGACAACAAAAAGAATTAAGAGGTATTCAAATCGGTAAGGAAGAAATAAAACTTTCTGATTTGCAGATAACATGATAACTCTATATAGGAAATCCTAAAGACTCCACTAAAAAACTACTAGAACTAATATATAAATTCAGTAGAATTACAAGATACAAAATTAATATGCAGAAATCTATTGTATTTTTATATACACTAATAATGAAGTAGCAGAAAGAGAAATAGAAGAATCAATCCCAATTACAATTGCACAAAAAATAATAAGATACCTATGAATAAACCTAACCAAAAAGGTGACAGACCTATATACTGAAAACTATAAAACACTGATTAAAGAAACTGAAGACATAGGGGGCACCTGGGTGGCTCAGTGGGTTAAAGCCTCTGCCTTTGGCTCAAGTCATGATCCCAGGGTCCTGGGATCGAGCCCCACGTCGGGCTCTCTGCTCAGTGGGGAGCCAGCTTCCTTCTCTCTCTCTGACTGCCTCTCTACCTACTTGTGATCTCTGTCTGTCAAATAAATAAAATCTTAAAAAAAAAAAAAGAAAAAGAAACGAAGACATAAAGAAATGTACAGATATTCCATGCTCATGGATTGGCAGAACAAATACTATTAAAATGTCTTTATTACCCAGAGCAATCTCTATCCAAATACCAACAGCATTTTTCACAGAACTAGAATAAACAATCCTAAAATTTATATAGAGCACAAAAGACCTCGAATAGCCAAAGCAACCCTGACAAAGAAAACCAAAGCTGGAGGCATCACAATTTTCTGGAATTCAAGTTACATTACCAAGCTGTAGTGATCAAAATAGTATGGAACTAGCAAAAAAACAGACATACAGATCAGTGGAACAGGACAGAAAACCATAAATGGGCCCATAACTCTACCATTAATTATTCTTCGACAAAGCAAGAAAGAACGTCCAATGGAAAAAAGACCGTAATTTCAACAAATGGTGTTGGGAAAACTGGACAGCTATATGCAAAGAATGAAACTGGACCTTTTTCTTACACCATACATAAAAATAAATTCAAAATGGATTAAAGACCTAAATATGAAGGGCTCCTGGGGGACTCAGTCAGCTAAATGTCTGCCTTAGACTCAGGTCACAATCTTGAGGTCCTGGGATCACGTCCTGCATCGGACTACTGCTCACTGGGGAGTCTGCTTCTCCCTCTCCCTCTGCACCCTCTCTCAAATACATACATAAATAAATCTTTAAAAAAAACTAAATGTGAGAACTAAAACCATAAAAATCCTAAAAGACAACATAGGCAGTAATGTCTCTGACATCAGAAAAGCAAAACTTTTCTAGATGTCTCCTGAGGGAAGTGAAATAAAACCAAAAATAAACTACTGGGACTTCATCCAAATAAAAAGCTCTGCACAACGAAGGAAACAATCAATAAAACTAAAAGGCAATCTACAGAATGGCATAAGATAATTGCAAATGACATGTCTGATAAAGGGTTAGTACCCAAAATATAAAGAACTTATAAAATTCAACAGCCAAAAAACAAATAATCTAATTAAAAAATGGGCAGAAGACTTGAACAGACTTTTCTCCAAAGAAGACATACAGATGGCCAACAGACACATGAAAGGATACTCATCATCAGGGAAACACAAATCAAAACTACAATTAGGTATCACCTCACACCTGTCAAAATGGCTAAAATCAAAACCACAAGAAACAGTTAAGTATTGGTGAAGATGTGGACAAAAAGGAACCTTCTTACACAGTTAGTGGGAATGTAAACTGGTACAGCCACTCTGGAAAACAGAATGGAGGTTTCTCAAAGTTAAAAATTGGGGCACCTGGGTGGCTCAGTCAGTTAACCGTCTGATACCAGGGTCCTGGGATCAAGCTCCACATCAAGCTCTCTGCTCAGTGGGGCGGAAGGGCTGCTTCTCCCTCTGCCCCTGCTTGTGCTCTCTCTTGTTCTTTCTCTCCCAAATAAATAAATAAAATCTTAAAAAAAAAAAAAAAGTTAAAAATAGAGCTACGCTATGATCCAGTAATTGCACTACTGGGTATTTAGTCCCAAAATACAAAAACACTAATTCAAAGGGACACATGCACCCTGATGTGTATAGCAGCATTATTTACAATAGCCAGGATATGGAAGCAGCCCAAGTATCTATCAATAGATGAATGGACAAGAATGTAGTATGTGTATACACACATACACACACACAATGACTACTACTCAGCCATAAAAAGAACAAAATCTTTTTTCATTTGCCATGATGTGGATGGAGCTACAGAGTATAATGCTAAGTATAACAAGTCAGTCAGAGAAAGACAAATACCATACGACTGCACGTCTACATGGCATTTAAGAAGTCAAACAAATGAGTAAAGCGAAAAAAAGAAAGAGAGAGAAACAAGAAAGAGACTCTTAACTATAGAAAACAAATGGATGGTTACCAGAGGGGGGCGGGTGGGAGAGTAGGTGAAATAGGTGATAGGGATTAAGGAGGGCACTTGTGAAGAGTACCAGGTGATGTATGGAAGTGACGAATCACTATATTGTACACCTAAAACTAATATAATACTGTATGTTAACTACACTGGAATTTTTTTTTTTAAGCAGAAATGATGGGATTTGCTGGTGGAGTAGGTATGAAGTAAGAGAGAAACAGAGAAGATGAAGAGGGCCACCAAATTTTTGTTGTAGGTAAATGATCAGCAGAAATATCTTTTGTTTTTTCAATTTCTATCATGAGTCATAGCTTAAAGAAAGCTTTTCTAAAAGTTATAAAAATGTACATAAATATGAGCAAGATAAAAGTATCAAGGTCAAATCCAATACAAAGTTATTCTTAGAAAAGAGAAAATAAGAAACAGAATAATGTCCTTTCAATGAACACAGACCAGAAAGATATGCCTATGAAAAATATCAAAACTATAATCTACTTCTAAAAAAGTTTTTAAAAATTAACAAAATTATCAAAATATGAAAGAAACAATGCAACTTAAAATTAGGACAACCAAAATATTAAATAATAAAATTCATTTTAAAAATTACCAAAAATATTACAAAATTCAGACTAAACTAGAAAGAATATAGGAGTAAATGAACACAATGGATGGTGCCTTAAGACAAACAGGAGGAAAGGAGGAAAAAAAAAGAGATAGAAAGTATTTGAGAGATGAAGTAGTCAGCACTGACTCTAAAAGTTATCCAACCCATGATGACCACATTTCATCAAAGAAAGCTAATGAATGGTTCCTTAAGACAAACAGGAGGAAAGGAGGAAAAAAAAAGAGATAGAAAGTATTTGAGAGATGAAGTAGTCAGCACTGACTCTAAAAGTTATCCAACCCACGATGACCACATTTCATGAAAGAGAGCTAAAGGATGCAAACAGTACAAACTGTAATACAGAGAAAAGACCTGAAACTACATTTTAAAGGACCACACCCCTTACTGATGACTATCACCTACAGTACCCAATATGAAAACATATTCTACTAAAATTACTGAAACAAAGCACAGCACATAAGGGGGGAAAAAAACAGATTATCACCATCACACTTTCACAGAGGAAGAATATGTGATCCAAAGATTTACCACCAAGAAAAGCTAACTTTCAGGTTTGGGCCCAAACTGTCACGAACAAGCTGATCCCAAGGCTGCCATCCTCTGAGTCTTGCTGAATAACTGACTAGAGAGTGAGCTTCAGACAATCATAATGAAAAAAGAGACAGACAAAGGACTAGAAGTGAGCATTAAACAGAGTAAAACTAAGACTGAAAGAAGTATAGTGTGTAATAGCTATTATGCTTTAGTAGACATAGTATATTTTAATAAAGTTGGGAGAAAGAAGAGAGCTAAGACAAAAAGTTTTTTAGCCATTTTTAGGAATTGTATTCCATGTTTGTTTGTATTGGAATTGAATCGTGAGTCCCTTGCTTATGCAACATGAGATAAAGCAAATGAATAATTGTGAGATATTCTAATTCTGTCATCCCTGTCTAACCAGGATTTTCAGTATAGAAGAAAACAGATGTAACAGAAGAAGCTAAATAGAAACCTTGCAGTTCTGAATTTGAATCTAATGTATCAGTATGGACTCAAAAGAAAGTCAGTCAGTAGACTGCCTAAGCATTCATCCTATCTGTTTACTGAAAAGGTCTAGAAACAATGATAGCCCAGTAATCTGAAATGCCATCTCCATTAAAAGACACCAAGGAAGATTCCAGGTGGAGGGCAGGAACTACATGACAAGCCTAAAGCATCTTGTCATATCATACTGCATGGAGGTTATCAATGGACCATCAAAGTCATTTCCAGAGACAAACTGAAGAGGTTTCTATGTCTAGAGATGAGATAATTTGAGCTTCAATAGGATCATAATCACAATTATCAAAGCCCGTCATATGTGTTTAAATCCATGAATTCACAATGATATAAAAGAAAAAAAACTCTAACTGACCACCTTCAAAGAATGACAGGGAATCAATTCATTCTCTTAAAAATAGAAGTGGGAGGGAAAAAGAAAAAATAACTCAAGCTTTTAATCCCTTCTTGCTTATGCAAACAGCACCCCTGGGTAACCAACTAAAGGATGAGGGAAAATATCTCTTTAAAAAGTATTCCAGCTAATAAGAAAGAAAGAAACGAAATAATTAGAATGGCCCCATTTTGCAACCCCAGTGGATTAACGGCCTCGGATTCTGAGCATCAATAGCTGCTAACATCACATTAAGGAAAGATAAGCGGCAGGTACTTCCAGGTGCTAGGACACAACTACCAATGGTCTTGCCAAAGGAACTAAACTACTTGCAGCTCAAATTAAGGCAAATTTGCAGAAAGACAAGGTTGAGGAACAGGCTGAAGTACAGCAAGGGTATGCAAATCCAGGCTGTAGGGAAGCCTAAAGGGTCAAAAGCCTAGGTTCCTCAACAAATACCTTGTTGAAAAATGGAAAAAGAAAATAAAGGAAGAAACTAAAGTTACAATAAGAAACTTAAAAGACAGAAACTAATTAAAAAGAGACTTAAGAAGAGGAAGCACTCTTAGGTAATAAAAACTGTCCAGGGGCACCTGGGTAGCTCAGTGGGTTAAAGCTTCTGCCTTCGGCTCAGGTCACGATCCCAGGTCCTGGGATCGAGCCCCGCATCAGGCTCTCTGCTCAGTGGGGAAGCCTGCTTCCTCCTCTCTCTCTTTCTCTCTGCCTGCCTCTCTGCCTACTTGTGATCTCTGTCTGTCAAATAAATAAATAAAAATCTTAAAAAAAAAAAAAACAAAACAAAAGAACAATTGTCCAGAAATACAAGTCAGCCTTATTTCCAAATGAGGACAGCAATCAGTTTAGTGGGAACACAATAAGGGCTTCTAGAAATGGGCACAGGACTTCTAAATCTGAGTTTTGGTGACTAAGGCATCCACCTAATAATTCTTAAACTGAACATTCACTTTGCATGATTATCTGTTTCATATTTTGAAAAAAAAAAAGTTTTTATTAGAAAAGTGGGAGAAATCATTCTAAACCAATTACATAGCTTCTTTTCTATAAAATGATGATGGTTACTTCTACTGATGCAATTATAGTGCTCTAAGGGCAATCCCCCCCACCTCCTCCCCCTGGGCCAGCACTGAATACCTGGTATCTTCACTGTGCCACTGGAGGAAGTGTCGTCCGTGTAGGGATGGCTACTCTCTACCACCACAGGCTGAGAGGACAAGCGGCCGCTCTGCGAGTCTGTGGCTACGTCCTCCAGTTCGGTGACACAGAGCTCCAGCAACATATCTGCCACCTGGTGGAGGAAACAGGGGCACAGATCAAGTCATCAGAATGCTACCCCTGCTAACCCTGCTCCAGGTCTTTCCACAGGGACAGGGTGGCAGAGGGGAGCACTTGGGAATTTGAGAAAGCTAGTTCAAACCAGGGCTTGGTTCCCTCACCTATAGCATCAAAATAGCACAGAGCTCACAGAGGTGTCCATATATGTATACATGCAGCTGGGAGGTGTCTGACATATGTAAGACACTCAATATACGCCAACTGAAGAAACTGTGATCACAACAGTTTCTTTCTATACCAAGACAAGATTACTTCCTTGGGAGGAAAAATCTTTGTCAGGAATAAAATATCAAGGGAAGGAGCAGAAAGGTGATAAAAATGACCAAAATCCAGGAAGACACCAGGGGGCAAGCAGGAGTGGGCAGGAATAAAGAAGAATGATCAAGCCATCCAGGCCAAACAGCAGCAAAGTATCTGGAACGAGGGACTATAAACAGAAACATAAGTAGGAATTTCTCTTGAGCCAGGACATTAAGAGGCAGCCCCCCATACCATATTACCTCAACAATCTATGATGTCCTTAATTTCATTTTAAAATTTTAGTGATTCACACCACTGAAGTGGACAACACTGGTGATTATAAACTCCTTGATTTCCATTTTTAAAAACAAATAAGAAGGGGTGCCTGGGTGGCTCAGTCAGTTAACCGTCTGCCTTTGACTCAGGTCATAATCTCAGGATCCTGGGATCGAGCCCCATTTTGGGCTCCCTGCTCAGCAGGGAGCCTACTACTCCTCCTTCCCACTTGTGTCCTCTCTCATTCTCTTTCTCTCTCAAAGAAATAAATAAAATCTTTTAAAAAATAAGAATATGTTATTATAGCCAATAATGACCAGCAAATTTTCTAAATTCAGGAAAAAAAAACAACTATTCTCTAGTCCATACTTTTCAGGAATGATCCTTTCCTCTATTTTTCCTCATATCTAGATAACAAACAGATTAGCTTGGCAAACAGTTTTTTATTGATGGCAAACTAAAATCACTGCCATGTAGGTATTAGGACTATAAATTCATACATCTCTCTTTCAAGAGTTCCAAACATTAGGTCAGGATAGGACACAGGACTAGCATCTTGTCACTGGTCAGGACAGTTTGAAGACAATCCTATCTTTGCTTCTGCCTCTCCTTGAACCTGCTATGGATGTGTGTCACTGAGACACAGATGTTGGTATCATCAAACACCTACTGCACAGCCCACAAGGGGTCTTCTGGGCTGCATAAACTTCCTCTGACAAAATCATCATTCCTTCAGGAGGGATCAACAAAGCTTCTCAGGAGACAATGACATAGGGGTCATAGGTGTGGCTCTGCCCTCAAAGTACCCGGGGTTCAACACCATTTCTCCCACCCACCAGCAACCTGAGTGTCCATGAGACAGAAAAAAACTCTCAGAGCCTCAGTTTCCTCATCTTTAAACAGAGAACACCAACACCTAATCTCGTACCAAGAATGTACCAGAACCGGGCCTGGCAGGTGTGTGTGTAACAAATGCTGGGCATTATGACTTTAAATCCATGTCCTCATTCATATCCTTTCCTCTCACAAATGCAGTAAACTTATAAAAAAAATTAAACTTTTGCTTGCGGCAATTCATTTTGATTTAATCTCTCAGAATTAGCGAAGTAACTTGCCTCAAAAAACTAGAAAGTAGGAAACCTACTTCCTGTTCTTCCTGAATGCAATTAAGAAATAACAAACCCCAAACCATTTACCATCTACCAAACCATTTACTGTTTTCAAGACCACTCAACCATACTTAAGTACCTTCTTGTTTGGGTGGTAGTGATATGGGGCCCAGAGAAACACAGATTACATATCTGTAGAGAGCACATGGCATCAGACTCCCTGATGTGGCCAGCTCTAAAAGGCAGAGCAAGGCCACTGATAAATAATAGTCCTTAAGGAAGCAGAAAACTTAAGGACTCATCAATCCAATTTCTAAGATACACTGATAAGATACTGACTTTAATATTCTACACTAGCCACATGTGCCTATACAAATTTAAATTAATTAAAGTTAAGTAAAATGAAAACTTCAGTTCCTCAGGTACACTAGTGATATTTGAAATAGTCAACAGCTACACGTGACTAGAGGCTATCACACTGAATGGCTCAGCTACAGAACACTGCCACCATAGCAGAAAATCCTACTGGATCCAGTAGGATTTAACATTGTAGTATTGGACCATAAAGAGTGAGGTTGATGGAATAAAAGAGTCCATAAATGGACTGAAATATATACAGAACTTTTTCAAATCATTGAGAAAAGGATGGAATATTCAATAAACAGTGTTGGACAACATGCTTGCCATCTAGGAAAAAATAAAGCTGGATCCCTACCTTATTCCTTACATTAGGATAAACCCCAGACGAGGTGCCAGGGTGACTCGGTTAAGTTTTTGACTCTTACTTTAGGCTCAGGTCATGATCTCATGGGTTATGAGATGGAGCCTCATGTTGGGCTCTGTGCTTAGCAAGGAGTCTGCTTCAAGACTCTCTCCCTCTGACCCTCTCCCCTACGCGCTCACACTCTCCCTCTCTCTCTCTCCAAAGTAAATAAATAAATCTTTAAAAAAAAAGATAAATCCCAGATGGCTCAAAAATATAAATATAATAAACAAAATCATAAAAATAATTAGAAGAAATCTGAGAAACTTTATTTAAATAATGTCACATAGGTAAACATTTTTTCAGCATAATACAAAATCCAGATTTCACTAATGAAAAATACTGGCAGATCTGACTTCATAAAAATTAGAAATTTCTAAATGGCAAAAAGTACCAAACTAATGTCCAAAGGCACATTGGGAGGACAACTGAAGCACATATGACAGAGAAAGACCTACTTACTAAAATTCCTTCTAAACTGCTTCTACTTCTAAACTGCTTCCTTCTAAACTGCTTCTAAACTGCTATCTACTAGAAGATTCCTTCTAGTAGATAGTCCTTCTAAACTGCTTCCTTCCTTCTAAAGAGTCCTTCTAAACTGCTATCTACTAGAATAAAATCAAGCACAAGATACAATATGATGACAACAGTAGCGTATTCCCTGGACAGGAGGCCCAGAGTACCCATCATGTGGCTCACCTGTGGGTAGGCGGTACCCATGCCAGACAGCACAGCTGAAAGCACGTCCCTGCCCTTTTCCCCTGCCCGGCTACACACGGACAGCTTGAGCAAGTCCACCATGACGCGGGTGTCATCCGCAACCAGCAGACTGGTGAACTCATCCAAGGACTGAGGTTCAGGGCCTGATGCTTTATTTTGGCTTTCAACATCCTAAAAAGTCCAACAATTAAAATGAGAAGTAATACATTTAGAAACAGTCACCAATTTATTAATGAACTCAAAGGATATGTAACTACTACTGATGAAAAAAGGGCTACAGAAGGCCTTTAAGATCATGATATGCCAGATTAAGAAATGACATACCCATAAAATTTTCATCACCATGTACTATGTTTTCAAGACCAATTAAATGTTTTTTAATAGAAAGTTATTCTTTTTATTTATCTTGTTTTTTTTATTATGTTAAGCTAGCCACCATAGAGTACATCATTAGTTTTTGATATAGTTTACAAAATACCAACAGTATCTGTGAAAAGTATGACTAAACTACAAATCACAATTTATACTTTAACCAAGTTCATAAGGTAGCTTGGAATGAAGTCACACCATGTAAAATCTACCACCCCATCCATAAGATATGCATAGGAATTTCATAAAACTAAATCTGGAATTTACATATTTTCTCTATAGCCATAATTATTTCCTAGAATCTCATTTAAATTGACTTGTTGGCTGGTATATAGCACATTAGCCACCTACTCTTTTTCCTTGGGTTCTTTGAAAATGAAAATAGATATTCTCCTTTTACTTTTCATTTACAGTATGTCAGCTAAAACTCATTGCACCTGTGATCATATTCTTCTTTCCCCTCTTTGGCAGGGGAAAGAAGCTACTTATTTGTCTGCATCACTATCTGTCCCCTGACCTCATGACGATGTCCCACCCAGGACTGCTGCCTCACAGCCTCCTATCTAATACCCTAAGAGTCTCTTGGGAGCTGGCAGTGGGATCTGACTTATAGAGAAGAATAAGAAGACATCAGAGGTGGGAAATTTTGAGCTTAGAGGGAGTGGGAAACACTGAGACCCAGGACCTTCTAGTTTCCCAGACAGAGTCTGGCTCACCAGAGGAAGAAAAAGATGCCAAAAGTGCCTCTCTTCTTTTCTCCTGCTTTCAGGATCTCAGAAAACTAGTACCAACTCTTTCCAGAAACAGCAATGAACTAGGGGAAGCACAGCCCCACTTAGGAAATTTAAGGGGAATGGGACACATCCAATGTGCACGTTCCATTGACTTAGGTCCTGGACACCACACTTCTCTGAGCTAGAACAGTTTCTCCCTTTAAAGAAACAGACCCTGCTCCTACCTCTGCATGGAGACCCAGGGAACCCATTAAGTGAAGTTAGTCAGAAATTGTAACATCCCAGCATCTCACTCACTGAAGAGCAGCAAAAGCATTCAGTGGAATATATTAACCACATATAATACATGTGATTAATACTAGCCTAAAACTAATATGCAAATTACTTTACCATGATTTATGAATCATACCAAAACTGAAACGACGGGAATCTAGGGGCATAATAATCTGGATAATGCCTACGTCTCGTAAATAAATTAGTAGGAAAGAAATTCCTCTCCTACCCAAAAGCAAATATTTTGAATAATTCAGCATAATTTCTGCATTAAATCCTCACCCTAGGAGATTGCCAAGTATTAGAAGTTAAATATAGATATCTAATCTATAAATAATATTTTTCATTACCAGAGATAGTTACGAGTAATTTCTATAGGACAAATTTTTGTCAGCATTAATAGCATAATAAACCAAGAGTTCCAAGTATAATTGAAAATAATGCATATTAAATAGATGATGGGGAATAAGGAGTGTACTTGTTATGATAACCACCAAGTGGAAGTGTTGAATCACTATACTGTACACCTGAAATTGATATTACACTGTATGTTAACTGGAATTTAAATAACAACTTAAAAAATAAAAAAAAAAAAGAACGCATATTTGTCCCCAAAGGCAAATATGCTGGCAAGGGAGAGAGTGTTAGCAGGTACAATGGCCTGGCATAGGGAGCATCTAAGTGGCTCGGGACGGTGTCCCTATGTGGGGGTGGCTGGTGTGGCCAGCATGGGAGGTGAGAGAGAAGTCACAAATCAAGCAGGTGAAAGGTCATCCTTGCAGAAGTTAGACTGGTTCTGAGTGTCAGAAGCTGTGCAGAGAAAGGAGTGTACCCAGCTGGGGGAGGAGTGGCTACTTAAGGGGAACTAAATAAACTGCCAATAACAGGGGCTGGGTTTCTCACTTTCAGAGAAGAGAGTTATAAACACAGAAGGGGAGAAAAGAAGAAAAGAAGAATGAGTCCTGTGCTGTTAGAATTGATTGTATTGTTGTGAACCAGTGGTTTTCAAAATATGCCATTTATAAAGAAATAAATAAGCGTACTTCTCTGTCCTGTATGTATACATACACATACATTCCCTACCTCTGTCCACGTGGAAACAGCAACACCCCAAGAGCAATGAGCACTTGAAGATCTTGCCTTTTAAATACCACTCTCTACTAAAAAGAACCAAGACCTCCTAGAGAAAGGAGGGTAAAACATTTTGTTGAGCTTATCTAGAACCTTGTGTTGTGCCAGAAAGCAAGAAAACACTCAAAAAAATGATGAGAACATCTTAAAGGGGCAGATAAAATTCTATAAAATGTTTAAAGAAGAATTAACATTAATCTTTCAAACTCTTTAAAAAACAAAACAAAACAAAAGATAGAGGCGCCTGGGTGGCTCAGTTGTTAAGCGTCTGCCTTCTGCTCAGGTCATGATCCCAGGATCCTGGGATAGAGCCCCACATCAGCCTCCCGGTTCAGTGGACAGCCTGCTTCTCCCTCTCCCTCTGCTGCTACCCCCTGCTTGTGCGCGCGCATGCGCTCTCTCTCTCTCTCTGTCAAATAAATAAAATCTTTAAAAAAAAAAAAAAATGAAGGAACACTGCCCAGCTCATTCTATGAGGACAGTATTACTCTAATACCCAAACCAGGCAAACACATCACAAGATAACTACAGATCAGTATCCCTTATGAACACCGGTATAAAAATCCTCAACAAAAGAGCAAATCAATTCAGCAACGTATAAAAAGGATTATACACTTCAAATACAGAGACAGAGCAAGCATAAATTCCGTGGTGTTGGACTGAAACTGAAAATAGTAGTTTGAACTATTCATGGTTTTTATTATAAAGATAGGATGCTGAAGTAGAAAAAAATGTGCATATGCATGAACGCTTGCTGAGAAGGTGTAAACCAAGGACATCTGGTAGCAACTAACTTACCAAGTTTCCAGATCTTGTTTCTAAATTTTATGATCCACTAAAAGGAACCAGGGCTCCTTGGAGAAATGGATGATTCCAGAGCAGGGAAAGGGTAAGTTAAAGTCTGGAACATGTTTTTGCGGCAAAAAGTAAAGAAGTGCTCAAAGAATTATGGGGACATGTCAGAAGGACAAATGAACCAGCCAGAAAGGGATCCCCGTGGCCATGTCTGGTACAATTTGGGTGTCAAATGATAACAGTAATGAATGTCATTATTTGAGTAAAGTACGATCCCATGATTCCATACCATCATAGATGGATAGACAGACAGACAGACAGACGAAGATGAGAAGGGAAAGTTCTCACAGAAGAACAGCAACAATTATATTCAAAAAGGAATGATGAAATTTGCAAAATCACCATGTGACAACTACCACAGTAATAATGGATTCAGCTAGAATCATCAATAGATACTAAAAACTGGTGGGTAAAATAGGAGGAAAAAGGTACTTACAGGTATTTATAGTCTCAAAGTATCTCCCCATGAATACATCCTAACCCACTTTTATTAACTTCTGGTGGAAAAACCTGGCAGACGCTCTTGACCAAGCAATAAGAATTAATATCACCAGACTGCAGCAAATAAACAATGCACATACATCAATGGGATGCACTGAAAAGAACTCTACATCCTTCCTGTAGTATCCACCCAAAGGAAGAATTAAAGAATGTTCCATACTGAATACTAAAGAGACATCAGTCAACCCTGAGCTGCGTTCTAGACCTATAAAGAATACTATTAGGACAATGAGCAAAATCTGATTAGATCTGTGGATTAGAAAGTAATCCTGGATCAATGTTAATGCCCTGACACACTGAAGCCTTGAGGATGAATGGGGATTATGCCCTGCAGCTACCCACAAATGGTTCAGAAATGCCAACAGCTAGAGAACCTAGATGAATAGTATATGGAAGTATAATGTGCTATATTTCTATGTACTACTTCACCAACTTTTGTGTGCATTTAAGATTATTTCAGAGTCCAGCAAATTTAAGATTATTTCAAAATAAAATGTTAAAGAAGAAAGCTCCTTGACCTCTTTGGTTTTTGTCATAGTTTCTGCAATGATGCTGGCAGCTCCTGGGTCATCCGTCACTGGGATAAATGGTCGAGAAGAAGCTGAGGAAGCAGATGGAGTCACTGCAGAGGGGGTCACAGCATCCTCAGAAGATATCATCTAGTTTAAAAATACACAGGAAGAGGAAAAACTGAGCAGTGTGGCACACCTCCCACACAACTCCAAAATGCTTTCTCTCAAACCCCTTAAGCCAGAGGTTAACAAGATGCTTCCACCATCCTGGGGTACAGGGCAACCCTCCAAAGTCAAACACATTCATATTCCCATGAAAACCTATTAATATTCACAAAAGGCCACATGAAGAAGATTAGAAATGAGTTCACATCTCTTCAAGTTGGGTTTTCCCCCAAAATAAGTTACAAAAACTCTTGGCTTTCAGAGCTTTAATGTTCCAGAATCATGGATAAAGGACTGTGGACTTGTATTTCACAACTTTTAAAAAAAATTAAAGTATTTCTATTTAAACACTATAAAGATTCTTTTAAAATTGCATTTTTTTAATACATTTTAAAATTGTATTTTTTAATTCAAGCCAAAAATCACAGCAGTAGGAACAAAAGCAGTCTGAATTAATTATACTTTATACTGAATTAATTATACTTTCCTAAACACAAAGTTTGATCTAATGTTGCATTATTGTTTTACTATTTATTTTTACCTCTCCTCTCTTTTCTTGCCATGGATTTGGACTCAGTCTGTCTTCAATATCAATAGCCAGCACACATTCCTCTCCACTCACAGGACTGGCCATAGCAGATGCATCGGAAGGAGGTGCCGAGGAGGTAAATGAAGGACACTCCACCGGGGCAATCATGCCAGCTGGCATCAGGGCCCCAACCACCGCATCTCTGTCAGGAGAGAAAGCCAGGCCTGTGGTGAACTGCCCTCCACCACTGCAGGATAGAAGACCCAGGAGGAGGGACAAACACTTACTGAGTGACTCCCTCATTTTTATAGGATACACATAAAGCAGTTCTGGGAAAATGCTAAACCAATATTCATCAGCTAAAAGCTACAATGTTTACTTATGATCTTATGACCTTGGTAATGACAGGTGAAAAAATACCAAATATAAAAATCAGACCAGAATAAACCCCCAGATTCCCCTGAGAAATCTTCTAGGATTGTAAGAGCCTGAGGATAATGTTTTATTTACTAAAAGCTGTGTATCAAGGATGCCTCATATAAGGCAGCTACAACTAAATGTCCTCTCAGTGACACAGTTGGCCTTCAGTATGAAACTAATGTTCCTGTGTAATTTATTTCTACTCATCAGGCCCATAATCATGAGAGATGAGCTACTAACTCAGACAGAAAATAGCAGCAAAATGTTGAAAAAGATAGCATTATTAAAACTCTGTTTATCAAGTGTTTGAGTGAAGGAAATGACAAGTGGTATTAAACATCACTGTATAGTTGTATCAGTTAATTCTTCCTCTCATTCCTCAAATACTAATGCTTAGAGCTTACTGGCCATAAAAATAAAAAATGGTTTTTAATTTGTATTTCTTTTTTTTTTTTTTTTTGAGAGAGCGAGCGAGCAGGGGTGCAGGAGGGGTAGTAGGAGAGGAAGAGAGAATCTTAAGCAAGCTCCACACCCAGCACCCCAATTTGGATTTCTGATTCATATTTCAATCCCCATTAAAAAAAGTACAGGGGCGCCTGGGTGGCTCAGTTGGTTACGTGTCTGACTCTTGATTTCGGCTCAGGCTATGATCTCAAGGTCATGAGATCAAGCCCCATGTTCTCAGGCTCCATACTCAGCAGGGAGTCTGCTGGAGATTGTTTCTCTCTTCCCCTCCCTCTGGCCCTCTCTCCCCACATATGCATATATGTTCTCTTGTGTTCTCTCTAAAATAAATAAACAGATCGTAAAAAAAAAAAAAAATCACCATTCACTATGTAAGGGTATACGACCTAAAACTCACAGTATTTAAAGACAATACTATAACATTCTCTGAGACATATGATCAACCAAAAATACAAAACCCAAAGTTTAAATAACTGCAGGATTTCAAAAGCTAGTCAACAAGCCTACCTGGCATACATGATTTGCAATGCTGTAAGTATATGAGATAAGGCCTGCTGTTTGGCCAGATTTCCATCCAATGACAGGAGAATCTTGGCAAGAGAAGGGCGATTTGGCTTGGAATTATTTGCACCACTGATTTTATTGCTGGCAGCAGAAGAATCAGCATCTGAAGGCACACCTGAAAAAGGAAAATAAAATTTGGGATCAATTTTAAAGATCAGAGTTTGCTCTATTCCTATTTGACCTTTCCAGTTTATTTCTGAAACACACTCCAATCTGCATTTTGCTATTTCACAGATTCAGTATTAGGTTAATGGTCTTCCAGAGTAAAAACAAAAACAACAAACAACCTATTTACTTATACTTCTATAAAAAAGTTATTTTCATCAAAGCTTCATTGTTTAGCTACCAAAAAAAAGTGATGAAAATATAGTAACTACCTGTATTTACTTACCACTGAAATGCAAAACAAAAAGTAACACAAAACAATGGAGAGAAGACAAAATGTTCACCAACGAACAGTCTTACTGGACTCATGATCCAGCTCATCACTGCCCTAAGAGTTTGCAGGCTTCAGCCAAGGGAAGGGAACCAGGTGGAGCTCAGTGGTCTATATGAGTAAAGGAGGAACAGCTCTGGGGAGAGAGGCCAGTGTGGTCAGACTTCACAAAACAGAAGCAGAGAAGACACAGTTGCCCAGATAAGTGCCAGGGAGTTGTGCAGGTACCCTCACTCACCACAGCTAAGGATGCAGCAAAAGGTGATGGGTGCCTACATGAGAGGAAGTTCCCAAAGCCAAAGAAAGAACTACATGAAAGTACTATAGGCCCCACACACAGACTGGAAGAATACAGAGGAAGCAGCATAGCAGTTGCTCCTGTCAGCCAGATACGAAGACCTCATTATTCTCTTGTCTTGTCTTGTCAAGTGGTGGGGAATTCTTAGCCTCGGACTAATATCAGGTCTGAAGCCACTAAACAAATCCAAAACCAAGACCCAAAAGGAACAAAATGTTACAGAGTAACTTAACCGTAAGCTAAAGAAGATTTACAGGCAGACAAAAATCTCCAGCAGGCAATTTTTCTTCTTTAATTTGACACAGAGAGAGAGATCACAAGTAGGCAGAGAGGCGGGGCGGGGGGGGGGGAGCAGGCTCCCCGCTGAGCAGAGAGCCCGATGCAGGGCTTGATCCCAGGACCCTGAGACCACGACCTGAGCTAAAGGCAGAGGCCCAACCCACTGAGCCACCAAGGTGCCCCTCCAGCAGGCAATTTTATAAAACTTGACAAGCTTATTCTAATACTCAAAACAGCATTTGAAAAAGAACAAAGTTAAAGAATTACCACAGCCTGAATTTGGGTCTTTTATAAAGTTATAATAATCAAAATAATGTGGTATTGGCATCAAAATACAAAAATAAGTCAACAAAACTGAGCATCTAGAAATAGATCCATAACATACAAAGACAACAGATTTTTTACAAAGGTGCAAAAAGCAACTCAACAGAGAAAGGATAGTTTTCTTAAGTAAATGCAACTGAAACGACTGGATATCCACACACACACACACCTCCACCAAAGAATTCAGTACACATCTCACACAATATATAAAATTTAACTTGAGATCAAGCATAGATTTAAATATCTAAAACTCTAGAACTTACATAAAAAAATACAGGAAATGAACCTTTGATTTTGAGTACACAAAGTCTTTTTCGATGTACCCCCAAAGTATGAGCCATTAAAAAAAATGGACTTTATCAAAATTAAAAATTTCTGCTCTTTAAAATTCACTTGTGGAGAGAATGAGAAGATAAGCAACATTGGGAGAAAATATTTACAAGTCGCATATCTGACAAAAGACTTGTACCCAGAATATATAAAGAACACTCAACACTCAATAAGAAAACAACCTAGTTTTAAATACAGGCAAAAGATAGGAATAGACACTACAAAACAAAACAAAACCATATTTGGATGGTAAATACACATGATGCTCAACATCATCAGTCATCAGGGAAATGCAAAGTAAAACTGCAATGAGATACCACTACAAATCTACACAAATCTAAGTTCAAATTATAAAGACTGACCAAACCAAGGGTAGACAAAAATATGGAGTGAGCTGGAGCTTTGGAACAATGACTTTACAAAAACAGTCTGTAGGATTCTTGAGAAGATAAACCTATACCTACCATATGATTTAAACATTCCTCTCCTAGGTATTTACCCTAGAGAAATCCAAGTATAGGTCGATATAAAGACTTGTACATGAATGTTCATAGCAATTGTATTTGTATAGCCAAAAACTGGGAACAACCTCCAAGTCCACCCACAGGCAACTAATAACAAACTGCAGTACATCCATAAATGAAATACTACTTGACAAAAAAGAAAAGAATGAATTATTAGTATATGCAACATGGATGAATTTCAAAATAATGATGCTGAATGGAAAAAGTGAGATTTTAAAAGTACCTACGGTATGATTCCATTCATATAAAACTCTTAAAAATACAAACTGATATACAGTGTCAGATAGCAAGTCAAGGGGTTGTAGGAGAAAGAGAGGCTGAGAAGGGGCACAAAGAACATGTATATTTTCACTTATCTTGACTCAGTGATGCTTTCACAGGTGCACACATGTCAAAGCTCATGGAAATCACACTTTAAATATGTAAGGTTTATTGAATGTCAATTATATCTGAGTCAAGCTGCTAAAAATACCAAGTAGCCCAGCCCCGCACAGTGCTTATGTATGTCAAGTAGTTATTATATAGCACTGCCAGAGTTGACCTGATCATAATATAAGAATCAGCATCATACTTCCTTTCAAAATTCTCCTTCCAGCACGCAAAAAGCAAAGTACCATGGTTATTTTGTGACCCTGTACAGAATGCAGTTAATGCAGTGCTACAACCTCTAATCTGGTGGTCTTATTAAATATTCTAACTATGATGTTCCTGTACCCTACAGAAATATCTCATACTAAATACAAATCTGTGTTACCTAAATAGGAAGCACCTAAAGGGTCTCTTGCAGTCTGAAAGAGAACAGGCTCATGGACAGAGGGTGTTGCCACATCAACGGTAGTCCATGCCACACTGTGTGAAGACCCACATGCCACTCGTGTGATCTTCTGGCCTTCTAAGCCTTGCACAAGTGTAGGCTTTCTATTAACTGTGGTCGTGCCATTGCCCTGTTGGCCATGGTCGTTATCTCCCCAAGCATAAACCTGTTACAGGGAACAAAAACAGAATTTTTCAACATTTGAGAACATTGTCTTTAAATTTACTTCAAAATTCTCTCCAATAACTATAAGTAAGTATTTATTTACTATCAATCCAATGAATTCATCTGTTCCGTTTTGTTTTAGGAAACAGAGAGATTCTCCTCTTCAAATAAGTTCAATACTTGTTTATTTCCCTTTATCTTGCAAAGCAAAGTGATCAAAAACAATATGCTCACTTTTCATGTAATTCACTTCTTGGCTTTACAGATTTAGAAGGAAGAATTCATTTTTAATTCATTTTGATTAAAAAAAAAACAAACAGTGTGCTCTTGTTGCAATAAGCACTGGATGTTATATGTAAATGATGAATCACTAAATTCTACTCCTGAAACCGATGTTACACTATATGTTAACTAACCAGAACTTGAATAAAATTTTGGGGAAAAAAGGTGCTAATTTGTTGTCATAAATGAATTTTTAAAATATAACATAAGCCTGTCATGATATGGATTCTCAAAGCAGAAGAATGAGTAATACTTGTCATGGATGACTTTATTTCTAAAATGACGAACATATCGCTCCATTGGCTATCAATTTCTCAAGTAAAACACTGTTAATACCTTAGCAGCAGGAGCACCTTCAATGACAATAATCTTTTCATATTTTTCATGTGGACTTTAGAACAGGAAAGCCTACCACTTTACAACATCTGTTAGTCAACAACTCTTCAATTTACCAGGTGTTCCTGCCTAAGCTGACAACTGGGCAGACATACACAAGAACAAAACGGGTACAGCCTGTCCTCCTGGTTCTTTAAATACTAAGACTCACTTCATTTCATCATGAATTATATTTTCAACACAAGGACTTGTCACCTTGGCTTACCTGCCCTGCATCTGTGACTGCCAGGCAGTGCAGGGCCCCAACAGCCACATGCACAATCTTCTTCCCTCTCAGCCCTTCCACCACCTGTGGCTTCCGTACGTGCACATCAGAGCCATGGCCCAATCTGAAGTAATCCCCCTTCCCCCTGCAAGGAGGTCAACAGTGTGCATTTTAATATATGGTTACCATCTAGCAATGTTCCACAGGAAAACACTCATTTGTTTACAGCATTAGAGCCAGCTCATTAACATCACATGCAGTGCCCACAGTCTCTGAAATTATGTTATAAAATAGTATATCATTAATTCAAATTAATTCTTTAATTCTACAGCAAGATCCTTAATGTGTGTTGTATAACACTTAAGTTACTGATGTAGGTCAATTCTTCCTCAAGCTGCCTCTGAGACACAATACTCAAGTTAAGGCCCACCGCATTGTCACAAGGTCAGCTGGTTGTCCCTCTCCTTTTAAATTTTATTAAATTTAAATTTAATAAAATAAGCTTTCACAAGAAAGGCATGAACTTTTTAAGGGTCAAAGAAATCAGAAGTCTGCTTTCTGCCCAATTGATCACTAGGCTTCTGGCATGGTAAGAAAGAAGAAACCTTCTACATAAATCTCACCTAAACAGGGAAGACAACAAGCTGGGCTAAAATTTCTCTAGTCTTCATTTCCAAATGACCCAGTTACAAGAAAAATTTCTTATTATAATACTGTCACTAATCCCAACTTGAAATAAATAAAAGAAAAAAGATGCTGGATGTTTAAGAAAATGAAGGTTTGAGGCACCTGGGTGGCTCAGTTGTTAGGTGTCTGCCTTCAGCTCAGGTTATGATCCCAGGATCCTGGGATCGAGCACTGCATCAGGCTCCCTGCTTGGCGGGGAGCCTGCTTCTTCCTCTCCCACTCCCCCTGCTATGTTCCTGCTCTCACTGTCTCTCTCTCTTCATTTTTTTCTTTTTTAAAGATTTTATTTATATTTAAAAAAAAGATTTTATTTATTTGACAGAGAGACAGAGATCACAAGTAGGCAGAAAGGCAGGCAGAGAGAGAGAGAGAGAAGCAGGCTCCCCGCTGAGCAGGGATCCCACTTTGGGACTCGATCCCAAGACCCTGAGATCATAACCTGAGCTGAAGGCAGAGGCTTAACCCACTGAGCCACCCAGGAGCCCCTCTCTCTCTTTCTAATAAACAGAATCTTGAAAAAGAAAGAAAGAAAGAAAGAAAGAAAGAAAGAAAGAAAGAAAAGAAAAGAAAAGAAAAGAAAAGAAAAGAAAAGAAAAGAAAAGAAAAGAAAAGAAAAGAAAAGAAAAGAAAAGAAAAGAAAAGAAAAGAAAAGAAAAGAAAAGAAAATGAAGGTTTAACCATCTCTGCCGGGGGGGATGGGATACAGGGCAGAAGCCCACCACTGTCTCACATGGACACATACACACTGATGGGTGACAGAGAGTTTACATACCATGTCCACACCACTCCTGACTTGGTGAGAGCCAAGGAGAACTGAGCTCCGCATTCGATCTGACACACTCCCTGTCCATTCAGTCTCTCAATGTTCTGGGGAATATTACAGCCTTCACTTCCTCCCCGGCCCAGTTTTCCAAAGTCACCATCACCCCAGGAAAATACTAAACCTAGGTTTAAAAAATGCATACTTCAGGCCAGTGCTTCATGATGTTCCTAACCACCAGATAGAGAGTCAGGTAGGAGCTTACCTTCATCAGTCAGAGCCAGTGTCTGTGCATCTCTACTTCCACATGCAACCTGGATTACTCTGTGACCAAGAAGGACTTTCACCTACTCAATTACAAATTTAAAAACAGAATCAAGCACAGGCACTGAGAAAACAAGGGAAATTTTTTCCACAGACTGAAAGCCAATAATGCACATGTCTTTATGAACTTTCCTAGACTCGAAGCTTATCTTCGTTGAAATCAGCAGATGGTAAGCTTTCTGTAAGCAACAAAAATGTGTATAATCACCATTTTGGGCTTCAGTTGTGTTGTATTATCCCCATGTCCCAACCGGCCGTACTCTCCAAGGCCCCAGGTGTATAGCTCCCCACTGGATGTGAGGGCTGCGCTATGTGAGCTCCCACAGGCAATATCCCGGATACGCTTGGTTTTCAAGGCCTCAATAAGCCGTGGCTTGTCACAGTTCCTAAAACAAGATTAAATAATATTCCCTAAAATCAATCCAGTCATTTTTAAAAAAGAAAAAAGGATATCTACACCGGTCCACATTTAGTCAAAACAACATCTGCAGATCAACTTAACTATCAAACATTAAAACAGATCATGTGAGGCCAAATCACATTCATAGATTTTTTTTTTTTTAAAGATTTTATTTATTTATTTGATAGACAGAGATCACAAGTAGGCAGAGAGGCAGGCAGAGAGAGGAGGAAGCAGGCCCCCCGCCGAGCAGAGAGCCCGATGCGGGGCTCGATTCCAGGACCCTGGGATCATGACCTGAGCCGAAGGCAGAGGCTTTAACCCACTGAGCCACCCAGGCGCCCCCATTCATAGATATTTTTAACAGATATATTTTTAGGTTCCATTTTCAAAAATGACCTATCCTATTTAATTTTCTGAAAAATAACTACCAAAAAGATAATCACTATTATCATCAGTAACCTCATCTTATTAGCAAGTAATGAAGAAAATATTCTTACATTCTGCTGAAGTGTCCAAGTTTGCCATCGTCACCTTCACCCCAGGAAAACACTTTCCCATCAACAGTTAAAGCTGTAGCATGGCGGCCACCTACAACATTCACACAGATATGTGCTGTTAAATATAGTTTACAAAAAGTTCACAGCATTATTACTTTACTCTGCCTGGCATGCAGCATTTGCTCAATGAATATGTGTTCAACAAATGAGTAGATAGGATCAGCATTTCAGGGCGACAAATACATAAAGTCAGTGAACGTTTAGTAAACTAGAAAGTTTAAATCCTAGAATGAATTTTACTCGTAAAGAGGCAGCAAAATAGTGCCATGTTTAATAACAGGGTTCCTGTTACGTTAAATATATAAAAGATCAAAATTCAGACAGAAAAAAAGTAAAAATAAGTACATTTATGACTAGGCAAATTATCAAATACACTGGCAATTAAGTTTTAGAGAAATGTACACCAACTGTGGAGTTATTTAAGCAAAAGCGCCATCAATCACAATTAATGCATTATACCCATTCTTTCATGGTCATGCTCTTCCCCAGTGTAGACCATTCTTCCAGCCCATCTAGTCTGCCCCAAGACACTATCTTTATTGGTGTTTTCTCTCTGCCACCTGTGTCCCTGCCAACTCCTGGGCTCTCAGTCTCCCAAATCATTCATTCTCCCCTATTCTTTACAAAAGAACCCACACTAATGAGAGTAACAATGTGCTCAGCTAAAAACTTCCCTGCCCAGAAAGGATGGTGACTGAGATCCAACAGAAGTGAACTAGCCTTCCTAAAAAGCCCTTTAAAGGGGCAAAGTGGGCTGAGGAAACATCTATGCTTACCTAGACAGAGCTGCATGGCCATCTATCAACAAAGGTGGAAAAAAAGACCAAATGGCGCTTGTGTTCTTCATGGGCACAGAGCTACCGTACTAGTCCAGGAGCCCACCCCCAGACTTTTACAAAGAAGAAAAGTAAAATTCTATCTTGCTCAAGCCTCTACTGTTTAGACTTGCTTTTATATGGGGTTAAACCTAAACCTACTCAGTGCAGTTCCATTCTTCAGAGGCCGAGCATAGTGCTTCAAAATAATTCTCAGTAAAGGTTCCCTAAACTGAGAGAGGGTGATTTTTTTTTTCAAAGGATCTTTCTTATCACTGAGGTTCACAGACACTCGGGAAATCTGATGAAAGTTACAGGCTCTTTCCCCAGAAAAATAACACATATATAAGCAAGGAACATGATGATTTCAAAGATGCCATCAACCAGAGACCACAACTCTGAGACTGAAAATCCATACCTTGGAGAGAGGTAGTCCCCATCACACACCTGGAATGCCAACAACTACTGATCTCTAGAAAGCCTCCTGTGGCAACAATAATTAAATTCTAGACCACCTGGAGATTTACATTATCCAACTTTTATTCTTAATAATTAAGTAAACTTGAAAAAGAATATAAAGGCACCCTAGAGAAAATTATCTAAAGGCTGCAATTATTTGCACAGCATGAGCAACAGGTTTATCTGCATATGAGTGCCAACTCTGGCCTGGTACCTGAATGAACGGCCACCTTCTTGACCACATAACTGCTAAGAGCTGTGATCTGCCGAGGAATGGGCACAGTCCCACTAGAGATGCCCAACCCCAGTCGGCCATTCGTAGCTTCTCCACAGGCATACACCTTCCCTTCCACAGTCACTGCAAAGAACAAGAGAAAGGACAAGACTCACTTCTCACAACATGTTTTTGGTGGTAAGCATAATTTATAAAAAACTTTTAGTATAAGAATAATCATACCTGCAAACAAACTTTTAGAACCACCAGCCACCTGTACCACATTCAAAGCAGACAGTGTCTCAGAGAACGAAGGAACCTTTATCTAGAACAGGATTTTATTTTTTAAGTGAAAGAAGGAAAAAGATCATTTTATTTATGTTTTTAGAATTACAAGTAACCTTATTACAAGGAATATATAAGGAATTACCATTAATTTACATGGTTATATTAACCAAAGAAGTTCTTTTCTCTTAGAGATACACTAAAGTAGTCTAAGGATGAAATAATATATTGAGTTGTACTTTGGGGGGGGGAGGGGTGTAAAATAAATAAATAAATAAATAAATAAAATAAAGACAAAAAATGTGACTCTCTACTGTTAACTGTTGAAGCTGGTACAGTAACATGAGGACTCAGGTCCCTAGTCTTTCTACCTGCTATGTTTAAACAGCTCCATAATAAAAGGTGAAAAATAAAACATACATAATGTAAAGATATAACCAAGCATCTGGTAAACTACATTTTATTTCAGGTGTTGTCCTGCTCATTCTTATTGATTCTGACATTTCTAAGAAATTATATACTTCAATTTCCCATTATAGATGGATGTGACTTAATTTAAAATTCATAAAACCCTTGTCTAAGAAACCCTTTATGATTCCTAGAAATTATCAGATAGTCACTACTACAGTACAAGAAAGAATCATCATCCCAACCACAGAACGCCAAATCTATCCTTCATGTGTAAACTCCAACAAAGGGCCATGTGCCTCAGGATCACCCAGGCAGCCCCGCACTATCACAACTGAGACTCCAGACCTTACTGCCCCCTACCCACCTCCAAATGGAGTCTAGGGGCCTTAAAACATAAATGCATTCAAGGCTGTTCAAATAAAGATGAAAATTTGTTGTACTTGAAAGGAGAGACTTAAAATGAGTTCTAACTTTCCTTCTCAGCTTCTCAGCAATGCAGATAATAAGGGTGGGTGAAGTCTCACAGAATACTAAAAGGAAGCAGAGACACTTACTGAAGAGAAACTGTATCCAGGCACTAAAACTTGGAGGAATTTGTTTTGTGGCACCTCAGTAAAGAGACACTAAGTAACATAAAGGATACTGAATTCAACACTGGTTCAAATGCATCATTTGTTGTATCTACTCTTTAAATGATATCTTGCCCATCTTCATATCACCATGACATTTTTTACACTTTATTCTGTTCATGGCAAGCAAAAGAGCTTACTGTACTGATGGCAAAATAAATATAATTAAAGTCTATAATTTTCATCTATATGCTTGTCAAATCTTTTCAAAAGTGCATTTTGTAGTTTATAGAACAACAATAATACAACATCTAAAACGCACTACTTTCCAAGGACAGAGGCTTTAACTGAAACTAAATTTGATAATGTCTGCAAGTTCAAATTAAGAATTTCTTCAGAAAAATCAATTTAAAAAACAAGTTACAGAAGGTAAACCATCATAAAAACCTTAAAGAGGTCTGATTATTATTAAGTCTCTCTAGAACAAAGGCACCAGCAAAGCTCCTTCTCAATCATGTGATTACAGGTGACATAGAAGAAGGGTTGGCGGGGGGGGGGGGGGGGGGGGAATACCTTAGAGCCCTTCAGGCCGCCCAGCTGGTCCTTGTCATTCAGTCCCCAAACAAACACTTTGGTTCTTATCGTAGCTGCTGATTCCAGCCCTGCAGCCTTCTTTCTAATAAGGCTAACCAAACAAAAAAGACAGAAATAGAGGTCATTCAACATAAAAATATTTTTTTTAACAAAAAGGAAAGCAACCTCAAGCAAGCAAAGTTTGCAGAATACTATCAAAAACTCTAAAAGTTTTAATATAATGAAACCTCAAGTAAATACACAAGTTAGTGTACCAGAGGGTCAAAATTTCTAGATACCAGCATGCTACCTTTTAATACTAAAATTTAACTCTAGCCTTGTTTTTGGTGGAGACCATTCAATGACAGACTGCGCAGCTCTTTTCTTCTTATACACAAGCTGAACACCACAGCTGTTTTACTGATTCATAGATATTTCCACCTAATGCGTCAAAACACAGCTACTATAGATGTTAAATGCAGAGAACACTGATTAAATGGCCGTAGGACTCACCACTGGACCTGGCATTTTTGCAATGTCCTTACCTAAACATCTGGTCATTTTTTTCCCTCATACGAACTAATAAAATAGATACAACCATACAATTTTTGAGGTACTCTAACATAGATATATGCCCCAAAGCAAAATGCTATTTTCTTCCTTCACACCCTCTGCCCACCATGTAGGCCAGCTGGGCTAGATGTCCCTTACTTCCTTTCTCTCCTGAGAGGCCTGCCTCACACCCCAAGGCTTCTGAAGCATAGCTCTGGCAGCTGGCTCCCACTACCTTGCTCATTTCATCTCCTGACCTGCCCTCAATGGACTGGAAGTTTAATCAACAGAGCACTCTAATTCTTGAACTTGAGACCACCAAGTACATGGGACAGTGTTAGATTTTTTTGGTTGTTAGTCAGTGCCAGGTACTAAGGAACCTGTATTTGATTTTGTTTGCTTTTGTTATATTTTTATAAACTAGAATGAACAACTAAAGGCTCCAGAGTCTAGGTTCTAGATAGGTAAGATTTTTTAACATATTATATACTAATAAATATTTACTTTAAGGGATAAAAATCTTATGATTTGGGGATTAAAATATAGGAAAATCCTTTCATCTGATACCAGGCACAAGAGAGCAAGTATATGTATATTGTAATTACAGAGCTTCCTCTACTTATAATAGTATTTTACCTAAATAAACTCATTACAAATTGAAAATATCATAAAGTGAAATGTATTTTAAAACTACACCTAACCCACTCAACACCATAGCTTAGCCCTGCCCACCTTGAACATGCTGGGAACACTTACATTACAGTTGGGACAAAATCATCTAACACAAAGACTATTTCATAAATAAGCATTGAATATTGCATGTAATTTCTTGAATACTATCCTGAGAGACGGTATGGTATGAGTACAGAATGGCTGTAATAAGTATATTGGTTATTTACCCTTGTGATTGCAGGACGGGAGCTATATAGCTCACGGCTGCTGTCCAGTATTATAAGAGAGGATTGTACCACAGATTGCACGATTTTTCAGGCAAAGATCAAAATTCAAAGTTCAGTTTCTATGGAATGGGTATTACTTTTGCAACTATTGTAAAGTCAAAAACTTGCAAGTCAAATAAATTGCGGACTATCTATACTTGACGTATCTTGTAACACATTTCTGGTCAAAAATATGTATGGGAAACCAAGACTTATATTCAAGATACATAGTGACTGGTACCATGTAATTATTAACCAGTCAGAACAGAGGCCAGCAGGTAGTCAGTGTGGGCATACCCCAGTTGTACATGTGCTCTGCGGGAGACTGTATTTGGACAACTTACTCACGCTGAAATTATTAGCTAATAAATATCTGACAAGAAAAGAAAAACATTACATTCAAATATCTAGAATTCTTTTGTTAATGTATTCAATTACATAAAAATTTAATCAGTGAGTAAACCTCAAACTTTTTACAATTGATCTTAGCCAAAAGGCCGAAAAGTGATTTTTTGCTTATCTCATATATACATGTATTTACGTATTTGCCCAAATCATTTTTGTAGTTAACAAGAACATGCAAACCTATAATCCTTTCTCTTGAAAATCTCAATGATTCATTTAAGTGAACTGGTATTTTCCTTCCTTACTTAATGTATATAGGTACTATCAGTTTAAATTATAACATATAATACAACATATATTCTAGATGAAGTAATGTTACATATACTATTTTTTTTTCAGTTCCAGTGCGAAGTTTCCAAAATAAATCAGGACTGAATCCAAACCCAAGCTCACAGAACCATAGAATAACCTGATTTATTATCTTAGTTGTCACCCATTCATGACTAAGAAAATGTGCTTTAATAGCAGTGAGAGGCAGAGCTCCTATTTCTAAAAGAAAGACCACTTACATCACATTCTAGAAAGCACTTAGTGCAAAGGGCAGTGGTCAGAAGAACTCAGCGAGCATGGTACCTGCCTCCTTCATGTATCTACAAGTACCAGGCTACACCAACAGGACAACAGAAACACACATAAACTAATTTTGCATATCCTTTGACTTACCAATTTACTTTTTAGCAATTTATCTAGGAAAATACAACTTATCTGAGGAAAGAGATTTTCTATGTTGTTTTCTGCTGGGACATGAACAAGGCTCAGAACAATCCCCTGCACATACCAGTCCTCCATAAACATCTTAGATTAAAAAAAGCAAATGTGCAGAAACCTGGCAGGTATCTTCCTTCATCCTTGGTATATGTTATTGTCCTGCAAAAAACACCTTTTCCTGCCCATCTGATTTTGAAAACTCTGACTTCTCCTGAAAGTATGCCTTTAGAGGGTGTTTTCCTTGTCCTCCTGACAAATCAATGCTCTTTGGCAGGTTCTCAAAAGACCATGCACTTCTCCTCCACACACTTTCCATAGTCATAAAGCCACTTTGATGTGTGTGAGTTTGTCTTATTTTATTGTGCATATTCACTACAGCATTCAAAGGATGGGAAACATGGCTTAGCCCACAACAGGTATTCAATAAATGGATGGTGAAGGAATAAATACGGTAATAGTTGTCACTATAGTACTCTTGCAAAATACTGAATTGAGTAAATAAATGAGAACATAAGACGAAATACTGCTCTCAATAAAATCACATGACAAAAGACTAATGACAGATATTTTGGAGATGAATGCTGCTCACAGCTGCACAATAATGTGAATGTACTTAATGCCACAGAACTAGACATTTAAAAATAGTTAAGAGGATATGTTTTATGTTGTATGTATTTTATCATAATAAAACTACTCTCATTATGAAATACACTCTTATTAAATATTTACTTTTAAAAGTGAGAATTTTGGAATGAGCACCACCAATAACAAATGGCTCTAACCTCCCACTATTGCCTTTTTCGTCTTCTTCCTCTTCATTATCCGAGGCTAAGAAAGGAACTGCTGCCAAATCTTCCTCCTCTGCACGGATCCGTCCCAGCAGGATAAGACCATGGATTTTACAATCAATTCCTGAGCTCCTGCACTGCTTTATAGCAATTTCAATATACCTGTGATACTAGACACAAAAACAGTAAACTACAGACTTTTTAGAATCAAATACATGAGATCCTTAAACCGGAAACCAGCATATTTGAGACATGGAATGTGTGGAAAGTTAGATGTGTGGAAAGTCTTTTATTTAAATTCTGGAAATAGCAAGCAAGTGAGGCAAAATTAATACAGTCACGATTGAGTACAGACTAAAAGAACTCATTAATCACCAAGTAGGTCTATCCAAGGCATGGGACTCACACTGATTTTCTGACTAAAATGAAACAGTATGATAGTTTTACTGAATGACTGCAAACTTTTCTGCCTTAAAGCTTTCTTGAGGGGTGCCTGGGTGGCTCAGTCCCTTAAGCATTTGTCTCTTGATTTCAGCTCAGGTCATTATCTCAGGATACTGAGATTAAGCCCCACATTGGGCTCTGCACTGCAGTGGGATTCTCTCCCTTTTCCCAAGCCGCTTAGGATTCTCTCTCTCCTTTACCCTCTGGCCTTGCCTGGCTCCCCACTTGCATGCACACGCACATGGGCCCTCTCTTCCTCTCTCTCTTGAGAAAAGAAAAAAAGAAAAAAAAAAGCTTTCTTGAATCAAGATGTATTAGGAAAGAGATTAAATGTCAGGTAGTTCAGAGCCTTCATAATTTTTAAAATAAAAATATTCAAATATATATAGAGACAATCATACAAAGAGCCCAGCAACACTATCAAGTTTCAAGTTATAAACATATAAGCAATTGTGTTCATATTTGGGTTATATTAAGAAATTATATTAAGAAAATTCCAGACAGCGGGGTGCCTGGGTGGCTCAGTTGTTAAGCATTTGCCTTTGGCTCAGGTCATGATTCCAGGGTCCTGGGATTGAGCCACGCATCAAGCTCCCTGCTAGGCAGGGAGCCTGCTTCTTCCTCTCCCACTCCCCCTGCTTATGTTCCCTCTCTCACTGTGTCTCTCTGTCAAATAAAAAAAATCTTAAAAAAAAAAAAAGTAAAAAGAAAATTCCAGGCAGCATGTTGTTTCAAAATTTCAGTAGCTATCACTGAAGTATAGGCATTTAAAAAAATATATATATCCACATTACTATTATCATAGCTAAAGCAATAATTTCTTATATCATCTAATATGCTATCAGTAATTAACTTTTGTGATCATCTTATAAACATTTTTCTACAGTTGGCTTGTTCAAATCAGGATCCAAATAGGATGCAACCTCTCCCCGTTATACCTTTTACACTCAATTGTTAAAGTTGTTTCTTTGCCCTACAGAACACCCAACATCCTGTATTTGGCATTTATAGTATTCCTCTATTCCTGCATGTCCTGTGAACAGAGTGATGCAGCAGGAACCACACATACTTCCAGCAACTTCTTATTGCCTCAACTGGACTTGCTCAAACCTCAAGCTCTACCACCTATGATCTCACAGGAAGCACATGTGGAAGAAAGCCAATGAGATGCAAAAGACAAATTAAAAAATGAAAAATTCTACAGGAAAAGGAGACCCAGTTTCCTTCTTTAGCAAGGAAAAAACAAGAGAATTAAGACTTAAATGAAGTACAAAGTGCAGGCACATAAACCAACTACAAAAAGATATTTATGGGATAACTGGGAAAATGTAAACACTGGCTGGATATTATATGATTATTAAAGAATAACCATTAGGTGTGATAATGGTATTGTGGTTACACTTTTTAAGTCCTTGTTACAGATTAATATTGAAGTATACAATATGGATAAGGTCATAACTCGGACTTGCTTTTAAACATTCTAGGAATTTAAAAAATGGGGGACATAAAAGGAGACAATGAAACACAACTGACAAAAATGTTGATAACTGCTGAAGATGGGCCAGAGGTTTGTGGAGGATTTCTATTTTTGATTATGTTAGAAAATTACCATAATGGGTCATTTTCATGGAAAAGACAATCCTAGAATGTCCACTGGCTTCCCAAGAATGATAATATTCTAGTTCTTAAATTGGTTAGAATGATGGAGAGTGGGTCATGAGTTTTCCAATTACTCACAGTCCTTCATATTTTTTACATGTGCTCTATATTACTTTATACTTATCAAATATTATGTAATAAATTGTACTGAATTGAAAATTTTTTGGACTATAATATACCTTTTATGAATAATAATCTCAGCTAGTTACTGATTTAATTAACTCTAGTTATTGATTTAAAGTATAAAAATATTCAGGAGTATAATTAAGACTTTAGACAAGCTGTTTTCAGTTGCCTAGCAATGAGTTAACAATAAAATGGATTAAAATTCAATATTATCTTTTTTCAGAAAAACTCTTGTATTATCTTCCATTCTAATAATTTGCCAGTGTATTCATTTATTAACACCCCTGGTATTAATTGGTATGTAAAAAAAAATAGATATTTACCATTTACCATTCATTTAAGAATGAATGGTATCCCAAAATTCTTTTTATTGAAGATTAGAAATAAAGGCCAGATCATCAGTTCTTGGACCTGGGAAAGGAGCTGGTACATTCCCATAGACTAGACACAAGTTACAAACCTTTTACCCATGAACAAATTAACGTAATGGCTATGTATCAGCTTCTTTTAAGTAACACACTGGCACCACCTTGAACTTGTCTACCCCTATGTGGACAGACTAATAATAACAATAATAATAATAATAATAAATGGTGAACTACATTTAATAATTTTAAAATACTTATAAAAAACTTTAGATGAGTAAGAGTCAATTATCTAATACCTTTATCCACTATCATTATACCAATTAAATAAGTTCATGAGACAATAGTATAGGTAGTATTATTTTAAGTATATTTAATTTATTAAAATAGTGTTGACATCTATGTAGAAAAATTTATAGGAAGATCTAAGAGACAGTCTCACTGCTGTGTAATATAAAAGTACTACATAAAAGAACCTTCAATGATTCAGCATTTTCAAGATTTACAATAAACTTGTATTCATTTTGAAAAATTACCTTATAACCCATCAAAATAAATCAATAGCTCAGCACTTGATGCCAACAGGTATGAAAACAAAAAAGCAATTTCAGTGTCATTTATGCAGTTAGAAAAAAACCCCTCACACATTAACAGATACATAATGAAAACAATTTGGATCTAAAGAACAATCTAAGGTGCCCAGTAACAACTTTTTCTAGGAGTTTTATTCTCACTTCTTAGTTAAGATAGTGAAGATGAAACTTTTTTTTTCCTTTTCAAGCTGATCTGATAAATAGCAAATTCAAGTTGTATACCTGTCAAATTTTAAAACAGAATTACTTAATTCAGGGGGAAAATAGGCTCCCTGTTAATATAAAGACAGTCAAAAAAGTCATCTCCTCCTACCTCTGTGCAGTCATTCAGGAGGGACACTGTGGTATCAGTGGGGTTAATATTGATTGTCTTTAGTTCAATTAGATTATTTAGGGAGTTTCCGCCTAAAGGGAAGAAGGGGGATAAAAGAATCAGACAAAGGAGTTTTTACCATATGAGAGAAGTTAGGGAGTAAACTCATTCAATTACCTGACACCACCACTAGGGAAGGCATGTAGCTACTGTCCGCGGGATCCACTATCATTTTTAATCTATGAACAAGAACATCTGGGAAAATCTCCAAACGAATCCAATGCTTTAAGAAAACACCACAACAACAAAAATGTATTATCAGTTAACAGAATTCAGCCATATTTTAGCTATTAAAATACTGTCACTAAAGCTTGAATCTACATAAGATTTTCTAAAATATATGATATGGCCTGAGAGAGAGGAGTATTCTACTCCACTATTTACTTGTTTATTAAAAGAAAGTCTCACTTGAAACCCCGGAAATGATTGATTTATAGACTCCTGATCTAGGGTGGTCCATTTACACCCATTAAGGAGCAGGTTATAGAAAACACTATAGATGGAAAAACAGATGGAAAAATAGCCCCTCTTTCCAAGTCTGACCACGAGTTCAGGTGATGGGCACCCACACTTGAGTGCAATTACGATAACACTCTGAAGAGCAACACCTATATGTTCAGATTTATTAGAAAAACTGTTCACCAGAAGCAGAATCTGAACTCATCCATTTTATGTGGGAGAGTAACAAAAATAACAGCACCCTATTACACCCTCTATCAAGTGGTAAGTTAGATAAAATCTATCACATACATCATTTAAAGTCTCTGACAATAAAAAATGGATCGTATATTATTCGGCAGCTATAAAAATAATTATGAACTAAAATATAAAATCAGTACTGACAGGATTCCATCCCAATATAACTTAGTAGGTTTTTCAAAGTTGAAGCTTAAAAGGTAAAGCCATCTAAATAAAAGCATTTCTGGAAATGTCCCCATGGCACACTACCTTTCCTTGTGAACCAGATGACTGCCAGCAGGGCTCACTGCCATCAATAAGACGAGAAGCCTGGTTCACAGAGGATGACACGTTCAGGCTCTTTACCATCCGGGACCAGCTGTCCAGGAGCATTCCTGGCTGATTGCTATGACAACGCTTCAGCTGTTTTCCAGAACGGCCACAAAATATTGCAGACTGTCCTATTTAATGGTAATGGAACAGTGTTAATACATGTAAGGCAAAGCCTTCCCAACCAAGGGGCGCCTGGGTGGCTCAGTGGGTCAAGCCTCTGCCTTCAGCTCTGGTCAAGATCTCATCAGGGTCCTGGGATCGAGCCCCGAATTGGGCTCTCTGCTCAGCAGGGAGCCTGCTTCCCCCTCTGTCTCTGCCTGCCTCTCTGCCTACTTGTGATCTCTCTCTCTATCAAATAAATAAATAAAATCTTGAAAAGAAAAGAAAAGAAAAGAAAAGAAAAGAAAAGAAAAGAAAAGA